>NC_061117.1:74501842-74801842 GCF_002878395.1 Capsicum annuum | reverse complement strand
AATTGCCATTCCAAGTCATCAAATGAAAACTGAGCCCATAAGTCTATATTAATGCCAACTACTGAAATCAACTTTAGTATCTAAATCAAACATATCCGAGCTAAATCATACCAAGCCAAAATCTAAACATAGTTGAAGAAAAAATCACAACTCGGATAAACCATCGACTGAAAACACAAAAACCAACTCTATATCAGCTAGAAGGCTTGAAATATAGACACAGAACTTAAATCATGAAAATACAAATAACCCACTCCATAACTGTTGGAGGGCAAGAACTATCAAACTATGCTCAAAACTCCCCAAGCTTGCAAACCACACCAGTAAAGAAAAGGACTCTAGCAACTCAGAGAAATATGACTTAAGACATAAATAACCAGTTCAATAGTCTATCTCACAAAGAATATCCATAGACATATATTGTCAAGGAGAAACACTCCAGCAAGCCTCATTAGGATGAAAAAACTCTAGAATGGGGATTTAATGAATCCACCAAAGAATCACATCATCAAAGAAGAAATATCCCAATCTCAAAACCAAGGACAAAGTCAAGACTACCACTAGAAAATCAACAACTCAAGATGAAGAACTTCCAACTTGCCAACTCAAGAAGCGATCACTAAAAAGGTTACTTGCCTCTAAATTTCCAACTCCACTTAAGACAATACCATATAACAATAAGAAAATAGTATACAATCTCCACACTAATAACAAGGTCAAACCATCACAAGGGAATGAACCCCATAATTCTAAGAGATGAATCAATAACATTTTAATCTCAATATAAAAACCCCTATCGGCCAATGAAATAGCCATAAATAAGTAACAAACCCAAACTAGTCAAGATAAAAATGGGCTATATAATGGGGTATAGTCAATGCAAAAGCCTTCGCAACCCAGGAAATAAGTCTAAGAATCTCAAAATTAATGATGAGCAATATAACTATATTGCCAACCCAAGAGTCATATAGAACCATAAAAGGTCAACCTACCTTTGATACCACAATACATTCCCAAATTAATGTTACATAACTAACCAAGAGGGAAAATAATAAACCTCATCGCGCTATGGGGACAAAATCATCAAGTTGGGCTATATCTACTCAAGACATTGAATAAGATCAAAAGAAATAAAATTCTAACTAGATAACACTAGCCTAAATAGCTATTCAATGAGGATCACTTACATCAAGTAATAATATCAAATAGCATCCATAACCTCAAGCAATGATAGCAATAGCAACAACAATATCAACACCAATATAATAAATAGGCGCTACAAAAATTAACATCAGTATCATGTACTACTCAAGGGCCATAATAAGGCTGCCAAGATAAATAAGAATCAAACCCAAAAGCTACACCCACAGGGGAAAATATTAATACAGATCTACTCCATTGACTACAAAAAAAAATTAAACCACAGTGTAATCACATAATCATGAATTCAATAACAAGGCACACAACGACCAACATGAACTCATCACAGCATACAATCATCAATGGATCTGAAAAACCCCAATACATACAATAAATAATAAATGCGGGAAATCAAAGCACACTTATCATGGTGAAATTTGTAATCATATGCTTGATTGGGATAAAGAGAACGAATCTGAATGGGTCCAGACTCAGACCGACCGACTAAATCATCGACTGAGGTGCCAAGAACACTATCTTTGATAGAAAATGCTACCATATCATAAGGCTGATCTTAAAGAGCTAAATAAATAAAAATCCCATATTGGCGATATTCTCTAATCTAGTAATCGATTTTTTTATAGTTGTATCAAACTCTTGAAGCTTCAATACTGGCAAATAATATAAAATAACAACAACATGCCAAATGTATTCACACAGGAGTGGGGTCTGGAGAGGGTAAGATGTATATAGTCCATACAGCTACCTACAAGGAAGTAGAGAGTCTATTTCTGATAGACCCCCATCTTAAAGTAGAGAACAGTAAACAAAGGGATGGAAAACATAATAGAAAATTAGGATAAGAAATAATAAAATAGACATTAGAGAAATATGAAATACGAGACATAAGGGCAATACAGAATAAGAAAATAGGTACTAAGACATAAGACCTAGTGCACCCACCTGCACCCACCTAGTAATAACCTACACTCCCCTAACAAGGACCCTATGAACACGGACCTAGGCTTACTAATCCAACTACACAGGACTCTCCAGACTGCAAGCTATAACTTACACACTCGCATTAGCCTTCTACCCTTAGTCACAACCTTTACACCTTCCTATCTAGGGTCATGTCCTCAGTAAGCTGGAGCTGCTCCATGTCATGTCTAATTACCTCCCTCCAGTATTTCTTTGGCCTACCTTTACCTCTCCTAAAGCTATCCAAAGCAAGCCTCTCACACCTCCTGACTAGGGTATCTGTACTCCTTCTCATCACATGCCCAAACTATCACAATCTCCCTTCCTGCAACTTGTCTTCTACTAAAGCCACTCCCACCTTCTCTCGAATAGTCTCATTTCTTACTGTCACCTATAGTAAGACCACATATACAATGCAATATTCTCATTTCTTCTACCTTCAACTTTTGGATGTACGAGTGCTTGACTGGCTAATACTCTGGACTGTACAGCATGGTCAGACGGACTACTACTCTATAGAATTTGCTTTTAAGATTAAGGGGAACCTTCTTATTACACAACACTCTCGAGGCTAGCCTCCATGTTATCCAACCTACTCTAATATGTTTAGAGATATCCTTATCAATCTCACCTTTCCCCTAAATTATAGACCCAAGATACTTAAAACTGTCCATCTTACAGACATCCTGGGAGTCCAACCTTACCACCCCTTTTTCCTCTTATCTCAAGTCACTACACTTTCATTACAAATACTCAGTTTTGGACCTACTCAATAAACCCCTTAGTCTCAAGGGTTTACCTCCAAACCTCTAATTTGTTATTCACACCCTCTCACATCTTATCAATCAGCACCATATTATCTGCAAATAATATACACTAAGAAACCTTTCCCTTAATGCTCCACATCAACAAGTCCATCACCAATGCAAAAAGGAACAGACTAAGAGTCGATCCCTGATGCAACCTGATCTTAATCGAAAACTGCTCTGAGTTTTCTCCCATAATCTCACCTGAGTCTTCCCTCCATTGTACATGTCTTTAATAGCTCTGATGTATGCCACCATGACCCCTCTCACCTTTAAGAACCTCCAAAGAACCTCTCTCGAGACTTTATCATACGTCTTTTCTAGGTCGATGAACACCATTTGTAAATCCTTTTTCCTTACTCTATATTGCTCTCCTAATCTTCTCACCAGATGAATTGCCTCTATCATCGAGCGACCAGGCATAAATCCAAACTGATTCTCTAAAATAGACACAACCCTCCTCAACCTTTGCTTGATCACTCTCTCTAAAATCTTTATAGTGTGACTCAACAGCTTAATACTCCTATAGTTGTTGTAGCTCTGAATGTCACCCTTGTTTTTATATAAAGGAATCATTATACTCTATCTCCAGGCCTCAGGCATTCTCACAGTCTTAAAAGTGCAATTAAATAAATCTATCAACCACCTTAAATCGGCCTCACCAGCACACTTTCAAAAATCCACCAGAATCTTGTTGGGCCCCATCGCCCTACCCCTTCACATTCTATAAATAGCCTCTTTGATCTTTTCAACCTTAAAACGCCTACAGTATCTGAAATCATGAATCTCTCCCGAGTGCTATAGCTCTCCCAACACAATGCCTCTGTGTCCATCCTCGTTTAAAAGTCTATGAAAGTACTCCTGCCATTTCTTCTTAATGTGAACCTCCTCCACAAAAATACTACCATCATCCCCCTTAATGCACCAAAACACTATAAAATATATGGCCAACTAACATTGAGGGCATACTCTAGTATAATGTCCATCCTTCTTGCAATCATAGCATGACTCAGGAAATCTAGGCTGGTGGGGAATATATGATAACTCTATTTAACCAATTAACTCACATATAGGGTGCTCTATGAACCAATGTCTCATATCGTCACAACCTTACAAGCTTAGATGATTTACTAAAAACACTATAATGATAGCAAAGCTTCTTGCCACCACCTCTATAAGTCTTAATACATGCTCTTTTTTCACCCTCTCCTAATCAAAATCTAAGAGAAAAAAGAGCCAACTACTATCATATGCTCTGATGCCAAGCAGTGGAAATGCTAGTCCTCTAATAAATCCATACACTATGCTTGGTTGAAGAGGGTATAACATTTGAATATGCCTAGACCAATCTAGAAACTCAATCTCATACTCAGAAATTAGTCAAGAACTATAACAAACACCAATAGACCAAACTCTATTTAATGATCTGCTCGATAACATAAATACTATCCATAGCTGAGAGAGATCTACAATCATAACTCAAAATCCCAATGCTGAACCTCAAAGGGATGAAGTAGTCATAAGCTCAACGGGATCCTAAGATGGACCAAAATCCTTTTGGTTGCTGCTGAAGATCTTTGATATCCATCCCTGACTCTCTAGTTTGACGTTGTGCTAAAACTTTGGAAATACATGTTAAAGTCTCATTTGTATTTATCTACAATGTTTCCTACCTTATATTATTCTTCGAGGATAGGATATAGTCAAAGAATGTATTGAAGGTTCATAGCAATGTGAACACATGACAAGGAGTCAAGGAGTTAATTTTCAAAAATATCCTTGTAGCCTCCCAAAGATAGGTTACGAGCGTATTCGTACAAGTGCACATGACTCTACTAAACACTTAGCTCTTGTACTAACACATCGGTGAAACCTAAGCTTTATACTAATTGGTCATGACCCAATTTCTGAATTCATGTTTATGCCTACTATAATTCATCAGTAGTCAAGCCAAACCTGTAGTCCAAAAATGACTAGTAATGGACTAGTTAATATACATAAAGGAAAAATGCAGAATAGATAAAATAAAAGATCAAATACATAATGAAGTCACAAGACTTGGTGGTATTAGTACAAGAGATTCTAATATAACAGAGTACAAAAATGAATTATAAAAAAACTTACATTGTTACAACTTATCTCTAAATATAATATAAAGTCTAGTCTAGTAAATAAGAGGGAGGAAAGTAATACTCTTAATGCCAATATCTCACCCTAGTCTCTGAACCTTGGCTGCTCTGCAAGATGACCAAATCAATGATGATAACTTATACCATAATCTGCAGGCTGCAGAAGTGTAGAATGGTACTTAGTAGGCAACTGCCGAGTAAACTCTAAAGATAAATTAGATATACATAGTATATAAATTAAATAGAAACTACAACCTAAGAGTCTAGTAATAATATAACAATGACACTGGGATAATAAGGATATTCTATCCTATTCATATTCAAGACACTAACATAGTAAGTCTAAGAAAATATCAAGGATGAACTATCCTATTTTATCCATACTAAAAAATCTCAACACTACACCATATATCCCTGGCTAATATACGCATAAAGGATGAAAGAAGGATATATAGAAATATACAAGGCCAAGAAATAAAAATAAAATTTAAGAAAATAAAGGAAGGGATATATGATAATGTCATATCTACATTGAAACACCCTAGGTTTTGGTCCTCAAAATATTTTTAGAGATTTTGACTTTCTGGACAAGGTATGATTCATCATGTGAGTTGTATGGTATGGGTACTAGTCATATGAACCATTTGTATGAGGTCTAGTGTTTGTGGTATTGGGTGTATTGGTTTTTATATTGTGTATGACTTGGGTGGCATGAGTCGTATGGTAGGGTATGATTTTTTCCATTGACTCATATGGTAGAAAGTGTTCAAACTTCCTTTATTCTATTCTACTAGGGATACGGTTTAGGGGTATGAATCATATGGTTTAGGTATGACTTATTTTGGGTAAGTCGTATAGTGGACAATGTTGGGTCTAAGGTAGAGGCTCAGGGTATGAGTGAAGGGTACCATTCGTATGGAAGTAGGGGTAATTTGGACATTTCCCTACTTACCCACTTAAGGCCCCATGACCTATAACTCTATTAGAGTATCATTTACCCTATTATTCTAATCTTAAACACATAGAAACACTCTCTAATTCTCTCTAACGCTTTTGGGTAAAAAAAGACTAGGATTTTTTTTGAGGAGCAATTTGAGGCTTTTTTGGTTGATTTCTTCTCATATTTTTCTCAATCTAAGGCAATATACTCCTCCCTCATTGTTAGTTCCCACTAAAGTCATAATTTATATAATGTTTCCATGGCATGATTATTGTATGGTTTTGGGGTTTTCAAATATGTGTTGGGGTTTTGGTATTAAATGCTTGGTTATGGTTTTCCCATGTTTTAAATTATGGTTTTACATGCTTTAATGGTAGTTTGGACATTTGGTTGTATGGGAATAGTTAATTGGTAATTGGAGTTGGTTTTGGAAACACTATGCCGCAAACATGTTTGATAAAATGTCTATGATTACGCTTTTACTATATTATTTAACTTTTAATAAAAATATTGCAAGTTATGGTTTGGAAATGGGACCCAAAATTGTATAAATGGATTAAATAGTTTGGTTTTTGTTAAATTGGTAAGGTTTGGTGGTCATGGTTTTGGTTAATTTAACTTTCTTGTGGGGTACAAGGGAATCCTCCAAGTAAACATGTTATTGAACAACTTGAGGGGTACATGGGATTCCCCCAAGCAAACATAATAATGGAAAACTTGTGGGGTACATGTGAATCCTTCAAGTTAACTTTATAATCTAATCTATGGGTAGATAGGAATCCCTTTACATAAAAATGTTGGCTAAGGACATTTCTTGCAAGCTATTGTCGGTATAGTGATACCACTACTTATAAACATGGTAAATACTAATGGAATAATGGTTTGGTTTTTTGAAAATGGTTATTATTGGGCAATAATGATGGAGAGTGATAATTAATCACCAAGGTGCGAGTCCAATGGACGGACATAGGAAACTCATATTTTCTAATAATATTAGTTGGTTATAGAGGCTATATATGATACTATGAGGTACATGAGAATCCTCTAAGTGCACTGTACCTATGTATTATGGAGAGTGAAAGGTTCTTAGGAATCCCCTTCTCTTATGGTATCGCTAGTTCATGGAGCCATACACATCGGACCTCATTCAAGGGGTTAAACTGGACCCATATATCCCATGGGTGGTTATAGGATGGTTAACCAATACATACCCAATTTAATGATTTTTAATGGTATGTTAAACCCAGTTCTCTTTCCCAGTATATTTGTATATATATAAATATGTATGGTTGTGTGTATATGGTAGGTTTACTTAGTTTTAATGGACGACATTATTTTATTCTTATACTAAGTACTTGCTCGCATTCACTAGCTAATTCATCCTCGGTGGTTGTATTCTCACACGATATAAGAATCGACCATTCTACTTGTCCTACATAGAAATTGAATCTTGGGATTAACTCTATTGGATTAAAGTGGTGAGCTTCCATATTTTGGAAGGCTCCATTTCATATCATGGACATCTTTACTTATTTTAGATATTTTATGGATATTGGTTTTGGCTATGGTTGGGGGCATGTCCCAACTAGATATTGTTTTTCTTTTGGCTATAGGATTTTATGGAACTACTATAGGTTGGCATAGGTGGGATCAGTAGTGGTGTCAGCCTTAGTATTGACATTGGCATTGGGGCTAATACCAGTTGACTAAATTTCTCATTGTTCTATTTTTTTAGATTGTGTTATGGATAGGAACTTGGTTGTTGTTTTAGTTTGGCTTGTGGTTTTGGTTTGGTTATGGTTATTAGTTGGGTTTGGGATGGTTGGGCTCGTTTGGGTCGGTCTTGGTCATAGAACTATCCTAGATTCTAGATTTGTGCTATTACATGATATCTTGTTATATGTTTAGAATTTATCTGACTTTGGGTATATACTGGATGGTTGTGTTAGGTATTGGGGATGGTCTTCGGTCTTGGTTGGACTTGAGATGCCTATTATGACAAGGACCTATGTCGTGTCATGTCAACTTTGTATCTGAGCTTTAGGTTCATGCACAATTGGGAGTCCACAAAGCCATGTCAAGTAGATTCTCTTTTAAGGGTGCGTAGTGCGCCACTCTTATAAGGGAGAGGCTACAAGGCATTTACAAATGTTTCACTTTCTTGGTATTCTATTTTCAAGTTTCAAGGTCTAAGGTCCTTTCTAATCCTAGTTTGTTTGCTTTTTAGATCATACCATGATGATTTGAGATGCAAGGTCACTCTTTTGTCCCAACTAGGGACAAAATTAAAGGTACATACACTGCTCAGGGCGATCCATACTTAGTATAAGGTTCGAGTCCTTAATATTTCTGAAGTTCTATTGGTTACTACTAGTCCTCCTTAGGGTGTGGTGACAAATGTAGAATTTCGCCAATCAATTCATGTTATTGCTCTAATAGTTGCTACTCAGGCTGAACGGGATAGATCTGGTGTTTCACCTATGGAGGCCACAAAGTTTGTCCATTTTATGATGATGATTCCTTCTAATTTTAATGGTGTGAAGGTAGAGGAGTATCCTTAGGGTTTCTTGGATAAAATGAAGAAAACATTTAGGGTTATGCAAGTAATAAATGTGGAAGAGGTGAATTTCGCTGCTTACTAGCTTAAGGTTGTGTTGTACCAATGGTATGAGGAATGGTATAGGGTAAGAGATAATATTGAGGAGTCAACTTTTTTAGAGACTTTATCCATTACTTTTATGGATCTCTCCATTCCACACCTCAAAAAACTAAACACCAAGGAGGTTATTAAATGAGACAAGTAAAAATATTGTCAAGGAATATGCCTTGAAATTTCATCAGTTGTCATAGTATGCTCTGGACATGGTGGCTGATATGAGGGTAAAGATGAGGATATTTTCCTTAGGGTTATCTCGGAGTTTATTCTTGAATGTAAGACTATATTATTGATCAAGGATATGGATATTTCTAGGTTGATTATTTGTATGCAGCAGGTGGAGGAAGAAAAGAGTCAGCAGACTGAATTTGGGGAAAGGCAGGTAAAGAAGTTCAGGTCATCTAAACAAGGTGGTGCTCAGTAAAAAAATGGTCGAGATGGCGGTAAATGTCCAAAGAAGATGTAGGGGAGTTCTGGTTCCTTTTTTATAGCTAGTGGTCCTTACCCAAAGCAGTCGGGTTATAGGGGTCAGCAACTGGGCAATAATTTTTTGGCATGTGGTGCCTAATCTCAGGGAAGTAGTTCTCAATCAACCCCATTATGCCCTTCTTGTCAGTTTTGTGGTAGGTTGCATAGGGTTTCTATGATGAGATAAGGGATTGGTTTTTCAAATATGGTTAGAAAGGCCATATGCATAGAAACTGTGTGATTGGTAAGAGTTCTTTGGGACCGAGTAAGGATCTGGTTTCTTTATCTTCTGCTCTAGCACCAAAGGGTGCTAATTTTGCATCTGTTTCTACATTTAGTACTAGCGTAGGTCAGAATAAGTTATATGTTCTTACTATTTGACAAGAATCTAAGGCATCGCCTGATGTCATGATTGGTACGTTACAACTCTTTTCCCATGATGTGTATTATTTTCTTAGTCCGAGGTCCACTCTATCTTATATGACACCATATGTGGCTGTGTATTTTGGTTTTGATCCCAAGGTTATTTTAGATCCTTTTTCTATTTCTACCTTGGTAGATGACTCTATGATTGCTAAAAGAGTCTATATAAGGTGGTTGTATTTATTGGTTGTAGGTAAAATTTGGTGGATTTATTTGAACTTGATATGGTGGATTTTGATGTTATTCTAGGGATGGATTGACTACATTCTTATTATATGTCCTTAGATTATCTAACCCATAAAGTTGTCTTTAGGTTCCTTGCTGAACCGATTATTGAGTAGGAGGGTGGTTCCCTAGCTCCTAGGGGGAGGTTTATTTCTTATCTTAGAGCTCAAGGGTTAATATTTAAAGGTTGTCTCTATTATTTGGTCTAGGTTAAAGATTGTAACTCAGAAAGTCCTTCATTGCATATGGTCCTGGTGGTAAATGAGTTTCCTAAAGTCTTTCTGGATGATCTTCCTGGTGTTCCTCCGGATAGGGAGATTGAATTTGGTATAAATTTGGTGTTCTTCCTTATAAAATAGCTCTAGTTGAGTTAAGGGAACTCAATGAGCAACTCAAGAATCTTTTGGATTAGGGTTTTATCCATTCCAGTGTGTCCCCTTGGGGTGCACTGGTCTTATTCTTACAAAAGAAGGACTGTTCCCTTCGGATGTACATTAACTATTAGCGAATGAATAAGGTAATGGTTTAGAACAAGTATCCTCTTCCAAGGATAAATGAATTGTTTGATCAATTATAAGGTGTCAAATTTTTTTCTAAGATGGATCTTCGGACTGGAATCGTCAGCTTAAGATTAGGGAAGGGATATCCCTAAGACAACTTTTCATACTCAATATAGGCACTTTGAGTTCCTGGTGATGTCATTTGGTCTTACTAATGCCTCATCGATATTTATGGATTTTATGAATAGAGTTTTCAGGAAGTTTTTCGATCTTTTTGACATTTTGTTCATTGATGACATCCTTGTATATTCTAAGAGTGAGGTGGATCATTCTAAACAACTCTATGTAGTGTTGCAGACCTTAAAGGAGCAACAATTCTATGCCAAGTTCTCCAAGTGTGAGTTTTGGTTGAACACTGTGACTTTTCTTGGTCATATTATTTTCGGTGAGAGGATCATTGTGGATCCATAAAAAATGGTTATGGTTAAAAGGTTGCCGGTACCCACAAATCCAACCGACATTCAGAGCTTTTTCAGTTTGGTTGGGTATTATAGGTATTTTGTGAAAGGTTTCTTGACGATAATTGCCTCATTTAATAAGTTAACTTAAAAGAAGGCAAAGTTTTCTTAGTCAGAAGCTTGTAAAGGTAGTTTCAAGAATCTTAAGGATAAGCTAACTTTGACTTTGGTTTATACATTACTTGAAGGTAATGAGGGGTTTGTGTTTTATTGTGATGAATCTCGGAAGGGACTTAGTTGTGTTTTGATGTAGCATTAGAAGGTGCTTTCCTATGCTTCCAGGCAGTTAAAGCTGCATGAGAAGAATTATTCTACTCATTATTTAGAGCTTTTAACGGTGGTTTTTTCTTTGATAATTTGGCAACATTATTTATATGGAGTACACGTGGACATCTTTTCTGATCATAAGAGTCTATAGTATGTGTTCACTTAGAAGAAGCTAAATCTCAGGCAGATGAGGTGGTTGGAGTTTCTCGAGGACTATGATGTGAGTCTTTACTACCACCCAGGTAAAGCTAACGTGGTTGTTGATGCTCTTAACAGGTTGTCCATAGGGAGTTTAGCTTATGTGCATTAGGAAAAAGAGGAATTAGGGAAGGATATCCATCGGTTGGCTAATCTTAGAGTTTGCCTCTTGGACTTCAATGATGGTGGCGTGATGGTAAAGGCAGTAGTTGGGTCATCTCTTGGTGCAAGATCAAGGAGAAGCAAATGCTAGATCCTATCTAGATGAAGATCAAGAGTGATCTAGGTGGGCAAAAGGTAATAGTATTTGATATTAGTGGTGATGGTAATTTAAGGTACTGATGAAGGTTATGTGATCCTGACATCTGTGGTTTAGGACAAAGGATTTTGGCTAATTTGCATGAATTGTGCTATGTTGTTCATCCCGGTTCGAAAAAAATATATCATCATATCAAAGAGATTTATTGGTGGAATGGTATGAAGAGGGATGTGGCTAATTTTGTGGCCAAATACATAGTGTGCCAATAAGTAAAAGTTGAGTGCATGAGGCCTAGTGGTTTATATTAGGAAATAGAGTTGTCAGAATAGAAATAAAAGGTAATCAACATGGATTTCATTACTTGTCTTCCTCGGTCTTCGAACCAATTTGTTTTTACTTGGGTCATCACAGATAGGATGACAAAGTCCGCTCATTTCTTGCCAGTGAGGACTAACTTTTTGGCTGAGAAATATGTAAGGTTTTACCTTTATAGGATTGTAAAGTTGTATGGGGTACCTATTTCAATTATCTCTGATCATGGTACACAATTTTCATCTCTCTTCTGGTGATTTTTTAGAAGGAGTAGGTTACTAAGGTTAGTCTAATTACTATTTTTCATCTGTAAATTGATGGGCAAGCAGAGAGGACTATTAAAATATTGGAGGACATGCTTTATGCATGTGTGACTGATTATGGTGAAAATTGGGTTGAGAATCTACCTTTGGTAGATTTTTCTTACAATAATAGTTACCGTTCTAGTAATGGAATGGCCCTTTTTGAGTCATTGTATGGTAGGAGGTATTGATCTCCTATTGGGTGGTTTGAGCTTGGTGAGGTAGATATGTTCGATTCAAATCTTTTTTATCAAGCTATTGAAAAGGTGAAGGAGATATGAGATAGGCTTAAGGATACCCAAAGTCAACAAAAGCCCTATGTGGATGTAAGGTGTAGAGACTTGGAGTTCGAGATTAGGATAAGGTTTTCCTAAATGTATCTCTAATGAAGAGAGTGATGTGGTTTGGTAAAAAAAGAAGAAGCTCAATCCCCGGTATATAGGTCCTTATGTGCTTTTGTGAAGGGTTGGTAATATGGCATATGAATTAGAGTTGCCTTCTAGTTTGAGCTCCATTCATTTGGCATTTCATATCTCTATGTTGAGGAAGTGTCTTGGTGATCCTTCTTCGGTGATTCCTTTGGAAGGTTTTGGTATCATGGATTCTTTATAATATGAAGGGATCCCGGTTGAGATCTTTGATTGGCAGGTTCCTCAATTACGGACCAATAATATGGCCTCGATTAAGGTTTTATGGTGGAACCATAAGGTGGAAGAGGCTACATGGGAAGCAAAAGCGGACATAAAGTCTAAATATCCACATTTGTTCTCTGCTTTGGATATTTGTGCAGAAGGTATGTGTTCTTGATGGGTATTTGATAACGTAAATAAATTTACTTGATTTATTTGGATCTTTGTTGAAGGTTAGAGTAGAGGCATTTAAGGGGTGTAAATCGTTATTATATCTATCTTATCCATCATTCGGGTAGGAATGATCCTAGTAGGGGAAACTGAAACACTCTGGGTTTTGGTCCTTGGAAAATTTCCTGAGTTTTTAACTTTCAAGATAAGGTATGACTCATCATAAGAGCCATATGGTGTGGGTATGGGTCGTTTGACTCAGTCGTATGTTGTCTAGTGTTAGTGGTGTTGGGTGGATTAGTTTCTGGATTGGGTACAACTTGGGTGGTATGAGTCATATGGTAGGGTAAGTGTTTTTCCATTTACTTCTAAGGTAGACAATGTTCAAACTTTGTTGAATCTATTCTTCTAGTGATACGGTTTAGGGTTACGGATCATATGGATTGGGTATGACTTGGTTTGGGTAAGTCGTATTATGGATAGTATTGGGTCCAAGGTAAAGGCTTAGGATACAGAGGTGGGTACCACTCATATGGAAGGGTACGACTGGTATGGTGAGTCATACACATATGTAGGATTTTATACAGTTTAAGTAGGGGTAATCTAAACATTTCCCCACTTACCCACTTAATGCCCCCCGACTTATAACTCTATTGGTACATCATTTACCCTATTATTCTAATCTTAAACACTTAGAAACACTCTCTAATTCTCTTTAAGGGTCTTAGGAAAATAAAGGCTAGGGTTTCAGCTTGAGGAGCAATTTGGGGCTTGTTTGGGTGATTTTTTCTCATCTTCTTCTCAATATAAGGCAAGATAATCCTCCCTCATTGTTAGTTCCAACTAAAGGCGTATTTATACAATGTTTCCATGGCATGATTATTGTATGGTTTTGGAGTTTTCTAATATGTGTTGGGGTTTTGGTATTAAATGCTTGATTATGGTATTCCCATGTTTTAGATTATGTTTTTACATGTTTTAACGGTGGTTTGGAAAATTTGTTACATGGGAGTGGTTAATTAGTAATTGGAATTGATTTTGGAAACACTATGCCCCCAACATGTTTGATAAAATGCCTATGATAATGCTTTTACTATATTATTGGTCATTTAATGGAACTATGGCATGGTATGGTTTGGTAATAAGACTCAAAATGGTTTAAATGGTCTAGTTTTTGTTAAATTGGTAAGGTTTTGCGGTCATGGTTTTGGTTCATTAAACTTCCTTGTGGGGTACAAAGGAATCCACCAAGTAAACATGTTAATGAACAACTTGTGGGGTACATGGAACTCCCCCAAGCAAACTTAATAATAGAACACTTGTGGGGTATATGTGAATCCTCTAAGTTAACTTGATAATGTAATCTACGGGTACATGAGAATCCCTTTACATAAAAAGGTTGGCTAAGGACATTATTTGAAAGCTATAATCGGTATGATGATATTACTACTTATAGCCTTGGTTAATAATAATGTAATAATGGTTTGGTTGGTTGGACATGATTTTATTTAGGAAATAATGGTGGGGTGTGATAGCTAATCATGAATGTGCGAGTCCAATGAACGGACACCAGAAACTCATGTTTGCCAACATGAGGGGTTAGTCATAGCAACCATATATGATACTATGAGGTATATGGGAATCCTCTAAGTACACTATACATATGTATCATAGAGAGCGAAGGGTACTCAGGAATCCCCTACTCTTACGGTATTCTAGTTCATGCGGCTACACACATCATGGCCCATTCAGGGGGTTACAATGGATCCATATAACCCATGGGTGGTTCTAGGATGGTAAGCTACACCTACCCAGGTTGATGGTTTTTAATGGTATGCTAAACCTGGTTCGCTTTCCTAGCATAGTTGCATATATGTAAATATATATGGCTGTGTGCATATGGTTGGTTTACTTGGTTTTACTTGATAAACTTATTTTATCATTATCCTAAGTAATTGCTAACGTTCACCCGCTAACCCGTCCTCAGGTGGTTGTATCCCCATGTGATATAGGAACCCACCATTTTACTCCTCCTGCATAGCGATTGGATCTCCAGATTAGCTCTATTAGATTAAAGTGGTGAGCTTGCATATTTCGGAAGGCTCCATTTCATATCATGGACATCTTTACCTTTTTTGGGTATTTTTTGAATATTGGTTTTGGCTATGGTTGGGGGCATGTCCCAACCAGATATCATTTTTCTTTTGGTTAGAGGCTTTTATGGAACTACTATGGGTTGGCATGGGAAGGATTAGTATTGGTGTCAGCCTTAGTACTTGCATTGGCATTAGGGCTGATACCGACTGACTAAATTTCTAACTGTTCTATCCTTTTATATTATGGTATGAATAGGAACTTGGTTATTGTTTTTGTTTTGGCTTATGGATTTGGTTTGGTTATGGTTATCGGATAGGTTTGGGATGGTTGTGCTCGTTTCGGTCGATCTCTGTCATAATCCTATCCCAGAGTTTGTATTTGAGCAATTACACACTATCTTGTTATATGTTTGGAATCCATTAGACTTAGGAGTATATACGGATGATTGGGTTGGGTATTGGGGGTGGTCTCATGTCCTGGTTGGACTTGAGATACCCATTACAATAAGGCCCCGGGTCAGGTCGGGTTGGGTTATACATATAGCTAAATATACATATATACAGATATAAGATCAGCTCGAAGAACAACCTAGATCATCATATCTCCACTTTAAGGACTCATTATAATTGTAAGACCCCACGAAGTCCTAGTCATTTCAATCCTATATAGAATGCCAAAAGAGGTCCCAGACATAGAAAGTTTCAGCTAAGTTTGACACTTAGTCTCATTTTTGGCCTCGATATTTCAATGGCATCATTTACAATCTTTCCTTCCTTAGATTGTTGATTTTTAAATTTGTTCATGACCAAGGATGTCAATAGGTCATATTAGGCGAGTTTTGAAATTTTCAAACATTGTTTGAGTCGTGTTTGGATGGCCAAAACAGCAAGCCAATGCGATCTTGATGCATTGAATTGACTATCGCGTCGACACCATCAACGAGCCACATCATTGATTGCATCGATCCCATCAATGCGGAACGTCGCCAATTGCGTCACTGGGCACAATCTGTATATTAAGTTACAGGTTTGTTGGGGCAAAGGAGTCATTTTCCACCCATCTTGACCACCTATATCACGAAATTAAGGATCCAAAGGGGAAAATATAATCATCTTTTCACAAAATACTCTCAATAACAAGCCTTAGTTTCTTCAAATTCAAGTCCTAGTTTCAAGAATTCACCAAAAACTCCCATGAAATCAATAATCAAGGTATCTTAGGTGTTCATCCTTGAGTTTCCTTCCACCCTTGTAGTTCAAAAACTCTTTTTAAAACTACAAGTTTTGAGATTCATGATTTAAATGCACAAATTGGGTTGTAAATCATGTTTGTGTTGTTGTATGGGTTTACATTCAAGATTTAATTATAAGTTTCATGAACATAAGATAACATGTATGTTTATTTGTGTAATTCCCATGTTAAAACCCTTGAATTTGCATGTTTAAGTTGTAGTCATGATGCCTATGTGTTGTTCATTATCATGTGTATTAATTATGCTCCCAAGTGTTTGATAGAATATCCATGTGGATTGAATAATGAAATCATGACATATTATCATGTGTTCTCATTCATGTACAAGTTCATGACCTCCAAGTGTTTGACAAAATGTCTCAGTGAATAAATTGTGAACAATTGACTATTGCTATGATTTTAATATTTGTTATGTTTTATTATTGATGTTATCAAGTCCTGGGGGTATTTATTACCTAAAATCTAGCTATTTACTTAGTTCCAATAGTTATAGAATCATCCTAGTAAAGGTCAAGAACCGTAGTACTCAGTCAGTTAATATAACTCAACGAACTTAGTCCAGAGCAGTAGGACAACATGATCAGTGTCAGTTCCGTCAAGCCTAGTACAGTGTAGTGGTCAGTTCAGTGTCGATTTAGTTGGTAGTAGGATTTAACATCGAGCAAGCCTAGGGATGGGGTCAATCCTGCCAGCAGAGGGTTTGACCCTTAGTATCAGTCCCTCTGTTACAGAACTACATAGCAAGCGTAGGGTAAGTCATCCTCCTGCCAGACAAGGGTTGACGCCATCATATAGATATTTCATGAGTCTCCTTTCCAGATTAGGGTTGACCCAATATTGTTGGTATCCCGTGGCAAGGTGCTAACACCCTTCCAACTAGGATCACAGATTCAACCCCAAATCAGTCTATATCACGGTATGTCGATTAGATGAAAACTTTCATAGTTACAGTTTCAGTCTTAGTATTCAGTAAAGAACTCAATCAATTCTATAGAACCATGCTATCAGTTATCAATTACTCAGCTATCAAAATTCAATACTCTATTTCAGTATAATCTCAAATACACGATGTATACCTATATGCACTTTATTTCATGTTCAGTAGTTACAGTTTTGCATGTAATCACATCCAGTTACTTCGTGATGTTCATTCAATCAGTTATTATCTAATGCATATGAACCTATGTATATCAGCCTTACCTCACTTATCATACCAGTACATTGCACGTACTGATGCATACTCTCTCTTTTGCGCTATGTTGCCTCATATCATAGGTTCAGACGCTCATATTCCTGACCGTACTTAGAAGCTCAAACTATCAGAAGCAGTTATAGTGGTGAGTCCTCATATTTTAAGGGTAAATTTTATCTATTTCAGTATTTCAGTAGTTCAGTAGTTAGTTCAGTCGGAGTTAGTTGGGGGTTTGTCTTATCAACTCCATTTTCAGATAGTTAGAGGATTTCAGACTAGCATAGTTAGTTATTCAGTTTTCATATGTTATTATCAATTATACTCAATTATTATTTCATTATTTTGAGAACATTATGGAATTTTCAGATTTTTTCCACTTATATATTCTAGTATTATATTCAGTTCTCATAGCAGGTACCAATCATGGGTCAGCTTGTGGTCCTTCTGTGTTATAAGCATAATTTGATGCCCATGGTGTAATATCGGGGCATTACAATAATCTTATAAGGATTTAGTACTAATATCACGACCCAAGGCTACCCCCTAGTTGCGATATAGTACTTACGACCATAAGTGACCACAAGCTAACTCATGATCTGGTACCTGCTGTGAGCACTAAGCAAATTAATAATAAAAAAAATGTGCGGAAGATAAGATAGTGAGATATTGTCAAATAAAATATTGAAATATATAAAATGAAATGTCTAAGATATCATATAAGTATTGAAAGCTAAAATGTCTATCTGAAATAACGGATAATACTGAAAAGTTAATGACCGTCTAACTAATTATCTGAAAGCCTTTCAACATCAAAGGTGTTGATGACACAATACCCCCAACTAACTGCGACCGAATGAACAAAAAGGAAATACTATAATAACTATAAAAGCATATTATGTCCTCATGGATAAGGACTCACCACTACTGGTGCTGGGTAATGCTGAACTGTCTAAGAACGGTTGAGAAACTGAGTGTCCAATCCTATGTTATAAGACAACATAGCGCGAAGGAAAAATATGCGGTCAGTACTTTGAATGTACTGGTTTGAGAGATAAGGACTGACTGAAATACATAAGATAATTAAGCATGAATGCATGAACATATAATATCTAACAATGCAAGACCAAGCATTAATATGTTTTTGAAATAATCTACAATCTGAAAGACTGAAATCTGTATAACTGAATAACGGACAATCTGTACACTTGGTCAGGCAAACCTGAGCTGAGATACACAAAAATACTGACTAAAATTGTGGGAGGCATCATTTAACAACCATTCCCCAAGCTAAGATAATTGGGGTCCAACTTGTAACCCCAGTTAAAAGGGTGTCAGTACCGTGCCATGGGTACTAAGACTGGCTGTGTGGATCCACTAATCTATTGTACCAAAGGACCAGGGTGTCAAGCCTAAATTTATGGGTGACCCTTTAGAGGAAGTCAAGCCTAAACTGATGGGTGACCCCTCATAACCAACATTGGCTAAATAGTTCTGGAACTCAGGGACTGCTACTAACGACCTAAACTAACGAGGAAGCCACCATCCCTACATTTGCTCGGTTCTTAGTCCTACTCCTAATTGAACTGACACTGGTACTGACTTAAGTTCAACTAAACATAACTAATAGTGTTCAGCATGATCATAAATACTTAGTAAAATGAGAAAATTAATGGTGTAACTGACTTATTACTTGAAAATAATAAATTATGTAAAATACATAGGTATTGGGTGTTCATAACCTACCAGCACTGAATTATTGTAAAATACAATGTCAATCTTAAAAATCTAGTATGGAATCATGATTCAAAGACTAAACACGTAAAAATTTCACCTAATAAGTGAGAAGCATGATTTGGAACATGGAAATGGGTTAGACATGAGAAAATAACATGATTACATGGCTAAATTCACAACTTGGAGATTTAACATTAAAATAATGGAACATGGCATGGAATATTGCAACTCAAAATTTAAAATAGCTTAATTCATTTGTAAAGACTTGTAAACATGAATTTTAATTGATTTGGAAAGGGATTCGTGAATTAATTACATGAAGTAGAATAAGATTAATAATCTCAAGTTATAAATAGGGTTTTTGGGCTCAATAGGTGAAAGGGACCCATTGATGAATACCCATATACCTAAATTCGATGAATTCTTGAAGAAAGCTTGAAATTGGAACATGAATCCTTGAATTCTTAAAGAAAAAAGCTTAAATTTCTCGTTCATGGGAAGAGAAGGGTTTATGTAAGGGTTTGGTGATGAAAAGTGCGCAAATAATACCCTTTTGGTGCTTTAATTTGTCACGTGGATGCTTGGGGTCAAGGGGAAATGACTAAACCACCCACTGGGATTTTACTTACAGATGCAGGAAAATCATACTCTGTGTCTTAGAGGTTGACATGGTAACTTAGGTCCGCGTCATGGAGCTATCGCGTAACCTTACTGTTTCTGACAAAATGGTCATAACTTTTTGCTCGGGTATCAGATTAAGCCAAAAGTGGTATAGCTGGAATGATAATTCAATTATCTACAACTTGGTGGATATTGAGATGAAAAATTTCATATATGTTAAATGTTATAAACATTCAATGTTGACCCTTGTAGGATCGAACACCAAGATTTGGCTGAATCAAAGTCTATTAGCTCAACTTTGCTCTAAGTGATTCCTATGAAAACTTTTACACCTCAAAAACTCTCCTAACACTAGGCCTATGATCATGAAACATGAATTCAAATATGAATCGTGGACTTAGAGTTTACACATATAAGAAAGAAGGTTCAATTTCTAGCCCAAAAAAATAAGGTGTTACATTATCCCCCCCATGGGATGATCCATCCTCGAATGAAACTGGTAAAGATAAGATACTACACAAAATAAGAGTCTATACTAAACAATGATATGCTGAAACACGATCAAACAACTGGTTCTGAAACATGTTACGTGCTAAATGGGCTGAACTAATTCCATGAATGCATGTGGTGATTTAAGAATAGTTGTATAGCTAAAATAAAGAATAGAAAGATCCAATCTAAGGATAACTGCTACCTTAAGATGAGTATGAATTCATGGAGAAAAGGTGAGAATACTGGGCTCACATATTTTCTTCTTCTTTCCAAGTAGCTCCCTCTACGGACTAATTCCTCCATAAAACGTTGACCAAAGAAATTTCTTTATTCCTTAGCCTACAAATCTGATGATCAAGGATATCAACTGGGACTTCTTTATAGGAAAGGATATCCTTAACATTTACACTTTCTAAAGGAACAATAGTAACTAAATCATCAATGCATTTCTTTAAGAAAGAAACATGGAACACCGGATGTACTGATGCCAAATCTGCAGGCAACTCTAACTCATAAGCTCCCTTCCTAAAATGGTACAAAATTATATAAGGGCCAATATATTGAGGATTAAGCTTCCCCTTCTTGCCAAATATCTTCATTCCTTTCATAGGAAATTTTTTCAAATAAACTAAGTCTCTAACCCCAAACTTAAGATCCCTTCTCCTCACCTCTGTATAAGATTTCAGACGACTTTGGGCTGTCTTCAGCCACTCTTAAATTATCTAGACTTTCTCCATTGCCTCAAACACCGAATCTGGCCATATCAAAGCATCCTCACATACTTTAAACCAACTAATAGGAGATCTACATCTCCTCCTATAGAGAGCCTAAAAAAGATCCATCTAAATACTAGAGTGATAACTATTATTGTAAGAAAACTCAATCAAAGAAAATTGGTCATCCCAGCTATCTGTAAAGTCAATAACACATGCCCTCAATATTTTATCTAAAGTTTGAATGGTCCTCTATGCCTGACCATCTATCAGAGGATGAAAAGCTATACTGAGATGAACTTGGGTAGCAAGACCCTTCTGAAAAGCCTTCAAAAAGTGAGAGGTAAATTGAGTACCTCTATATGAAATGGTGGACAAAGAAATCTCATGCAACTTAACCAGCTCTTTGTGATAGAGTCTACCATAATCCTCAACTGAATATAAGGTATGAATTGGCAAGAAATGAGATGATTTGCTTATTCTATCTACAATGACCCAAATCAAATCATACTATACATATGAATCAACCTTGTTACAAGGTCTATATTCACCATCTCTCACTTCCAAGTGGGGGTACGAAACTCCTGAAGTGTACCACTAGGCCTTTGGTGCTTAACCTCAACCTACTAATAGTTCAAATAGTTAGTTACAAATTTTGCAATATCTTTCTTCATACCACTATGCCTATAGATTTCATGCAAATCATGGTACATCTTAACTAATATACCCGCACTATGCGCTTCTGCAAGTATTCACTATCTCAAACCATCAACATATGGAACAGATGACATGTTTTGGCAATGAATCACTGCATCTCTCCCTTAGGATAAAACCTCTACTTCATGATCTCTATCTGCCTACTTCAACTTACCAAAACTAGGATCCCTGTCTTGCTTTTCTTTTACTTCGGCAACCGAAGAAGATTTCAAACCATTTAGAACCCATGTACTACCTTCAGCTGAATCAACCAACTGAACACCTAATATAGCAAGCTGATGAACCTCACAAACTAACTCTTTATTATCATCCTCTACATTAGAAATACTACCCATAGACAGCCTACTAAGGGCATGTACTACCACATTATCCTTGTCGGGATAATATAACACACTGATATCATAATCTTTAAACAACTCAAACCATTTTATCTAGTGAAGATTTAGGTCTTCTGCATGAACACGTACTGTAAACTCTAGTGATCTGTGAACACATCAATTTGAACCCCATAAAAATAGTGTCTTAAAATTTTCAAGGTAAAAATAGTAGCGGCCAATTCAAGATTATGGGTTGGATAATCTTTTCATGGGGTTTATGATATCTAGAGTATCGGCTATGATCTTGGCACTCTGTATAAAAAAAAAACAATCAAGACCAACTCTAGAAGCATCACAGTAAACTTTAAATCCATCTGAACTATTTGGCAAAGCAAAAACTAGAGTGGAGTTGAGTCGAGTCTTCAACTCCTAGAAACTCTTCTCGCAATAATATGACCACAAAAATTTGACCTTCTTCTGAGTCAATTAACACATAGGGGAAACAATAGAAGAGAACCTTTCTACAAAAAGCCTTTAATAGCCAACCAAACCCAAGAAACTCTTAAAATCTGATGGAGAGATGGTCAAGGACAATTTCTGACTACTTCAATCTTTTAAGGGTTAGATTGGATACCATCACTGGAATCTATATGGTCAAGGAAAGATACTGATCTTAGACAAAATTTGCACTTATTGAACTTATCGAATAACTAATAATCTCTAAGGGTCTGCAACACGACCTTCAAATGATTTGTATAATCATTCTCATTACGGGAATTAACAAGGATGTCATCAATGAAGACTCTGACAAATATATCCAAATACTACTTAAACACCCTATTCATCAAGTCCATGAAAGCCACAGGGGCATTCATTAGTCCAAAAGACATAACTAGGAATTCTAAGTGACCATACCGAGTTCTGAAAATTGTCTTTGGAATGTCACATCCTCTGACTCTAAGCTGATGATAGCCAGATTTAAGGTCTTTCTTAGAAAAATAACTAGCTCCCTAAAGTTCATCAAACAAATCATCAATTTTGGGGAGTGGATACATATTTTTGATTGTGACTTTATTCAGTTGTTGGTAGTTGATGCACATTATGAGAGAACCATCTTTCTTAAGCATGAACAGGACTAGAGTGCTCTACGGAGAAATACTAGGCCTTATGAAATCTTTATCTAGGAGATCTTTTTAATGTTCCTTTAATTCATTAAGATCAACTGGAGCCATTCTGTAAGGTGAAATAGAGATGGGTTGGATGTATGGAAGGAGATCTGCTCCAAAGTCGATTTCCCTCTCGGGAGGAACTCCGGGAATATCTTTAGAGAACACATCTAAAAATTTATTTACTACTGGAACTAACTCAAGACTCTGAGCCTTAGAATTTGAGTCTTTGAATCGAATAAGATGGTAAATACACCCATTGGATATCATCTCTCTTTCTCTAAGATTGGAAACAAACTGACATTTAGGTACTGAAGTACTACCCCTCAGTTCAATAGTTGGTCAGGAAACTAAAACTGAACAACTCTATTTCTACAGTCACCTGAGTCATAGCATGAGTGGAGCCAATCCATGCCGATAATGACATCGAAATTAGTCATCTCTAACTCTACAAAATAAACTGAAGTGATTTTTTGAGATACTGTGATAGGGATATTTCTGTATACTTGTTTGGCTATAATAGATTTACCCACTAGGGTAGACACAATGAAAGGCTCTGCTAATATTTTAGGACTAACACCAAAATTGATGTCTATATAAAGAGTCATAAAAGAAAGTGAAGCTCTGAGTTATAATAAAACATAAAAATAAAGATGAAATACCTATAACATACCCGTAACTATATAAAGAGAACTTTTTTAACCGTGGCAAGTCTGGAGGGCATACAATCTGTTCTGGTGCTTCCCACTGGTGGCACTGGACATGGCACCCTATCAAGTCTGGTGAGCTATTGGTGCTACTGAAGAATTAGTCTAACTCTACAGGCAATAACTTCAGCCCATCTAACCAACCATCAGGCACTTCCAGATCATGTGGCCTGGCTTGCCATATCCAAAAAACACATAACTACCTACTCTACACTAATCCTAATGGTTCTTACCATATTTACTATAGAGAAGATTTGTACGACCACTGTTCACACTATCTTGGGACTTAGAGCCTAGCACTATATATCAATTGTCTTGCCTTAACTTAGGCACTGGCGCACTAGCTGAAGATGGAGGTTGGGCTGAAAATTTTTGGTGAAACAAAGAACGATTACCACCTTCTGACCTGGCCTAAGAAAAGTTAAAACTACCTATTTTGGTCCTTTTATCCTCCCTCTCTTTCTCCTTATGCTTTTTCTCCTCAATCTGCTAAGCATGAACTATAAGTCAAGACAGGTCCATCTCCTTAATCAACATGGAATTCCTACACCTCAACCATACTATCAAACACATGAGATACAAACTTACTCATTTTAGACCTATTGTCAGGCATAATAGGAAGAGCATACCTCACCAACTGAGTGAACTTAAGTGAGTACTCCTTCATTCTCATACTCCCTTGCTTCAAGTTTATGAACTCCCAAACCTTAGCTTCCCTCAAATATAGGGGAAAGAACCTATCTAAGAAATATGTGGCAAACTTCTCCCTCTCTATAGGCCCTGCATCAACACCTCAATCCTCCTTCCACTACTTAAAATAGGTGTGAACTACATCCTGAATCTAATATGTATCCAAATTTGTACTCTCACTTGAAGTGATCCCTATGATATCTATCACCTTTTATGCCCTATCTAAAAACTCCTATGGATCCTTCTAAGAATTGGATCCCAAAAATAAAGGAAGATTCATCCGAGTGAAATCCTGAATCCTAACTGAAGTAGTATTTACCAATAGATTGGCTAGGTAAACAACCTGATGATTTTTTTGAGCAACTACAGAATGGGCTAGGTTCGTGAAAACGGCCCTGAATTCAGCATGGGAGATATGTTTATTCAGGGGATCTTCCTGAATAGGTGGTTGTGCGGGCTAATCCCCATTTCTTCTTCCGTTGTTTTTTTGGGAAGCATTGTCTATAAACCGAACAAAGGATGGGTTAGAAAAAGTAATTTAATAGAGCTCATGCTCTTTTACATGACAAGAACACTGAAAGAAGGGAAATTTTCCTAAAATGTCTCGTAGCCGCTTGTTCGTAAGTGCAGCATGCTTCACACTATGAACAAGACTCTATTGAATGCAACATTTAGACTCACTAAGATACTTTAAAACCATAGGCTCTGATACCATTTCTTGTCACAACCTAAGGCTACCCCTTAGTCGCAACATAATGCTTACGACCATAAGTGACCACAAGCTAACCCTGGTACTGCTGTGAGCACTGATAAAAATCATAATAAAATCAATATGTGCAAAAGATAAGCTTATAAGATACTATCAAATAAAATACTAAAATACATAAAATGACATGTCTGAGATATCCGATAAGTACAGGAAGCTAAACTATCTAATTGAAATAAATGATAATACTAAAAATTGAATGACTATCTAACTGACTGTCTGAAATCCTCTAAACATCATGAGGAGTTGATGGAACAAACCCCCAACTAACTCCGACTAACTAAACAAAAGGGAAACACTAAAATAACTATAAAAGCATATCATGTCCTTGATGGATGAGGACTCACCACTACTACAGTTGGGTAATGTTGAACTATCTAAGAATGATCGAGATACTGAGTTTCCAAACCTATGTTATAAGATAACATAGCGCAAAGGAAAAGTATGCGCTTAATACTTTGAATATGCTGGTATGTGATATAAGGATTAGCTTAAATTCATGGGATAACTAAGCATGAATGCATGAACAAATAATGTCTGAGAATGCAAGACCAAACATACATATGTTACTAAGACAATCTAAAATCTGAAATACTGAAATCTTTATAACTGAATAACTAACAATTTGTAAACTTTGTTATGCAAGCCTTAGCTGAGACACACAAAAATACTGACTAAAACTATGGGAGGTATCATGTAACCTATATGACCCAATCTGAGCTAATCGGGGTTCAATATATAACCATACTTTGAAGGGTGTTAGTACCGTGCCATGGGTACTAACAGTGGCTATATGGATTCACGAATCTGTTATCCGGAAGGAACAGGGTGTCAATCTTAAACTAACAGGTGACACCTGAGAAGATGTTAAGCATAAAATGATAGGTGACCCCTCATAAACTATGCTATCTATGTAGTTCTGGAACTCAGGGACTGCTACTAACAACTCTACTTAAGCTGATGGTGCAGTCGCCATCCCTACATTCGCTCAATGCTAAATCTATCCCCAATTGAATTGATACTTGTACTGACGTAAGTTCAATAGAACATAAAAATTGATAGTGCTCAACAAGATCAAAACAATTAAGTAAAATGATAGGATTCATTGTGTAACTGACTTACTACTTGAAAATCTGAAATCATGTAAAACACATAGGTATCGGGTGTTTATGACCCGTCAGAACTGAATGATCATAAAATAAAATATCAAGCTTAAAACTGTAGTATGGAATCATGGTTCAAAGACAAAAGATATAAACATTTCAGCCAACAAGTGAGAAGAATCATTTTAAACATGGAAATCGGTTAGGCATGAGAAACAACATGATTACATGGCTAAATTCATAACTTAGAGATTTAACATAAAAACAATGGAACATGGCATGAAATCTTGCAACTCAAAACATGAAATAGCTTAATTCACTTGTAAGCACTTGTAAACATGACTTTTGATAGTTTTGGCAAGGGATTCGTAGATTAATTACATAAAGTAGAATAAGATTAATCCTCTCAAGTTAAAAATAGGGTTTTTGGGTTAATTAGGTGAAAGGGGCCCATTGATAAATGCCTACATACCTAAATTAAATGAACTCTTAAAGGAATCTTCAAATTGGAACTTGAATTCTTTAATTCTTGAGAAAGAAATCTTGAATTTCTTGTTCTTGGGAAGGGAAGGGTTTACGTGATCGTTTGATGATGAAAAGTGGGCAAATAAAGGCCTTTGGGTGATTTAATGCGTCACTTGGGTGCTTGAGGCAAGAGGATATGAATAAAATGACCTTTGGTGTTGTACTTTTGGTTGTACGAAAACCATCCTCCCCATCGTGAAGGTTGACACAGTAACTTCGGTCCGGGTCGTGGAGCTATCGTGGAACCTTACTTTGCTTGAGAAAAATTGGTATCATTGAAAAGATAATTCAATTATCTATAACTTGGTAGGTATGGAGATGTAAAATACCATATATTTAAAAAGTTATACACATTCAAAGTTGACCCTTGTAGGATCGAACACCAAGATTTCGTCGAATCAAAGGCTCTTAGCTCACTTTACTCTACATGATTCCTATGAAAATATTTCCTCCTCATAAGCTCTCCTGACACTAGGCCAATGATCTTTACACATCCATTTAAATACAAATCATTGACTTACAGTTTACAAACATAAGAACGGTGGTTTGATTTCTAGCTCAAAATAATAGGTGTTAGAACTGACAAGCTCAGGGTTTCTAATCCATTTGTATCATCATGAATTAATCCTACATAATAGTAAAATCGTAAGATAGAATACGCCGAAGTCATACCTCAAATTTCGATACCAAGAAATGACCAATTTTTCATAAGGTAGAAATAACTATAATCATAACAATGATAATAACAATATCAATAATAGTGTGAGTAATCAGAAATTCTAGACAACCAAATACCTAGCCGAGTGTATGCATACCCTCACTGCCCCAAGCTCAGAAGGTTAAATCAGCATATAACAACACAAGGCATAGTGATCACCCATATCTATGCAACCCTCCCATACGAGCTTATAGACATAGACATATATTGGTGAAATGAGATGCATATGCAAGTATGAATGCAACAAAATCCACAATATCATAATACCAATGTTATAACCAACACTGTCATAACCACCATCATCATCATAATCATCCTTCGACCATGTCAGGTATGTGTATATATATATATATATATATATAAATGCCATATATAGGGCTAGTCGGACTCGAACGGGTAGATGTATACATAGGCACATCAATATAATCATCCTCCTATCTTGACAACTATCATGATCATCATCAAAACATCCTCTAGCCTTATCGGGTCTTATCACATCTTCATAACATCCTTCAGCATTGCGGGGTATCATCATATCATAATAATATCTTTTGGCCTTACTGTCATTATCACATCATCATAATATCCTTCGACCTCACTGGGTATCATCATACCATCATATCTAAATCAATGTAAATAATAGAGAGCAATCCCCACGAGGGATAAAATAAAGTCTAATCCCCATAAGGTCTAAAGTAAAGAAAAAGCCCCATGAGGTATCAATAGGCATATATAAATAAGATGAATATTTTAACTTTCATTGGCTTTTAATCAGAATTTATATTATCAATCCATCATCTTCCACCGTCCTATACCGGAGAGATATATATCAGGATATGATAGTACATAAGTTCAAGTCATGGATAAAAGAGTGTAAATCCATGAGTTTGTTGCCCATAGTGAACTTTGGGACTAAATCATTATAAAAGTGTAGAAAAGGTCAAAATGCTTCATGAGTGGAGTAACTAGTGATATCAAATAATAGACCGAAATCTATCTCGGTCAAGTCCTTAAAAAACTATTATTAATATCCTTAACATATAAGTTATTCATTAAGCATGCATTTACTATTATGAAAAAATTCATTCTTAGGGTAGAAAGTGGGCTTAACCCTTACTTAGAGACAACAAAAACAATATTATAATTTAACAAGAATTGTATCAATCATTGATTCAACGATCATGAGTGTACCAAATTTATGCATGCCATCACCAGCATTCATACAATGGAAATACAAGTATTAATATATCAATAAACTACAATTGCATCCTTTATAAGTATAGATAATTCCCGGATAGTTAACTCGTATCATAACACGGCCTTAGGACCAATAATGTGTCTGGGATAGTTATAACATCATAATCATGGGCTTTCGTCCACATATATGTTTTGGAGCAATACTAAAATCATATTCATACATTATTTCATATTTATAAGTCGTAGAATAATCACGAGGCCTAACATCTTTATAAGCCATAAACAATATCTATAATCTTCTCACACATAGGAGATATCTCATATCTAGGAGGCATAATGCATCAATGAAGCATAACTAACAACTACGTGGAATATCATCTCTATAGGACAATTATCATATCTAAGAGGAAACAACATCTCTACAGGCCCAATATCATATTGAAGAGGAAATGACATCTCTAAAGGCCTAGTAATATATCTAAGAGGAAATAACATCTCTATAGGACATTAACCATAATCTGGGGAAAGTCATCACAATTTACCAAGCCAGGAAGTAAACTTATTCTAAATTCTCAAAAGTGTAAAACTAGGCCTAACATCCGCAACTAAGACCAGAAGGGCCAACAAAAGTCTTGGCCTAAGATGGACTAGGAAAACCCACTTCTAATCGTCAATGCCCTTATTTAGGCTATTTTGTACCCCAAACTAGGATATGGTATCTAGTTAAAATTCTAGATGCCAAGTAAGCCACAACCAATCCTAAGATAGAAATTTTGTCTAAACACAAGGGAATTTAAGTCAACTTCTACCCAAATTATGATTTCAAGATACTAGACTAGGAGGCATGATGCATCAATAAAGCATAACTTATAACTATGAGGAACATCATCTCTATAGTCTAATTATCATATCTAAGATGAAATAACATCTCTAAATGCCATTAATATAATATGGGGAAAGTCATCATAATTTACTAAGCCACAATGTAAACTTATTCTATGAGCTAATAGTCTCAACTAGGCCTAAGATCCACAACTTAGTCCCCAAGGGCTAACCCAAATCTTAGCCTAAGGTGGGTTGGAAAAACCTGCTTCTAATCCTCAACGTCCATATTTAGGCAATTTGTACCCCAAACTAGGCTAAGGTATCTACTTCAACTTCTAGATGTCAAGTAAGCCATAACTAATCCTATGATGAAAATTTAGTCTAGAAACAAGGGAATTTAAGTCAACTCTACTCAAATTATGATTTCAAGATCACTAGACTAGTCCAACTAAGGTTAATCATACTAACCATCATTCCAACACTTAAAACCACATCCCAAACATAACATCATATAATTTCCATGGTACAAATTAGTTCAATATAGGGAAAAGGAAATATGATTTAAAAATGATATTGAGAATGTCAACTTATGGGTCAAAACCCCCATCTAAACCCCAAACTTAAATATTCAATACTAAGTCATTTTACCCATAATACAACTTAACATTCACATTCACATACAATATATTACACGCATCATCTTACAAAGAAGAGTAGATAGAAGCCTACGTCAAAGCCAAGCCAAAAATGCTTACATCGTTCACCAAAAGCTCATCTTCAATTAAAAATTCCAAAATTCCATCACACTATCAAAATCATAATCTACACATTAATAGGACAATAACGGTACCCATACTGCACCATTATGCTTTGGGTTAGAAAATGACACTTAACCACAAGTGGCTCCCATTTATGAAAAACACCTTTCCGAGGTTAACCCAACAGTTCATACATGAACAAGGAATCATAACCCTTGAGAATGGGTGAAAATAAAGCTAATTTTGGGCTGAAATTAAGTCCTATGCTATATTGGGTTTTGGGCCAAAAACAAAGAATTTCATCTAAAAGGTGATGAAATTTTACCTTAATTGGGATGATAATTACAATAAAGGATGTTAATCAAGCATCCAAGTCACCCACAAGACTTAATTTTGAGTTATCATACCCATTTAGGGTTTTTAGGTCTCAAAGATGAAGAGAAAATGACCAAAATTGCGACATTGGGGGTTATTTTAGCTCCTTTAGGTAAGGAGATATTGCTATTGCAGTCCTAGGGATCACTATCACAGTTGTACAATGACAATACACTTATTACGATCATAATAGTGCGATCATAATGCCCCAATCGGTATCACACATGCACTAGCACCAGCAAAGTCAAACTTATTTTTGACCCTCGAAACTCATTTGGAGTAAGATTTTCGCTAATGAATTATGTAACCACCACACTAAATTAAATGTTTCAAGCATGTTGGCAAAGTCAGATTTTTCATCCGAGGTCGTTTAGACCAAATTTCGGCCCTACAACCACATCTTCTAATTTTCCAACTTTTTGACCAATAGGTTAAAATGAGCTCGGGTGCATTGGGAACCAAACCAAAGGTCTACTTAGACTAAAATCAATATTTTGGACCAACTGGTGCTATCAAAATTTGCATCTAAGATCGTGTACTACAGTTTTCACTCGGTGGACATTTGGAACCAACGAAGACTTCTAAATAGGAAATTGGCTTTAAAAAACAAATGAACTGCTTGGTAACCTTACTGTTAGTCCCAACAAGTCATTAATGACTTAGAGAAACTATGGAGAAGCTCAAATGACAAAAATAAATGGAAATATGGAAAATGACCGGAAGGGTCATTACACTTAACCTCTTCAACAATCGAGATAATAATTCACCCTTTGGCTATTTACATTAAACTTATGGACCTCACTATTTTCTAGATCAATTTCACCATATAGGAACGCTATCACCACTCAATATGAACCCCTCTATTTTGAATTCAACTTGGTAGGAAATAAATAAATCTTGGGTTCAAACAACAGAACCTTATCACTAGCGGTGAACTCTCTTTTTCCTATCTTTTGGTCTTAGTATGTCTTCATATTATCTTTATACAAATATGAAATTTCATATGATCCAAGATAGAATTCATCCATATTTTTTAGTTGATCAAGTCTCAACTTTGCCGCATCACTCTACTCTAGATTCAACCTCTTCACTACCCACAATACCTTAAGCTCAAGTTCAACAGGAAAGTGGCACGCCTTTCCATACACAAGATGATATGGATAAGAACAAATAGGGGTCTTTAATGTTGTCTAGTAAGCCCATAATACATCATTCAACTTTTTAGCCCAGTCTGTTCTATTAGAATTCATTGTCTTTGCAAAAGTAGACTTGATCTCATAATTAGAGACCTCAACTTGGCCTCTTGACTAAACATGGTAGGGGTATTTCAACCCAATATTTCACACCATATTTTCAAGTAGGAATCTGAATATAATATTTCAATAGTGTGAGCTTCCATAGCTAATGATTGCCCTTGGAGTCACAAATCTAGAAAATATATTCTTTCTAAAAAATGTAGTCATGCTTTTCCCTATATTATTTAAAGCACAACAACTTCTACCCACATAGAAACAAAATCAACCATAACTAGGATATTCTTTTACCTTATGAGCTCACGAAGGGAAATTAATGCCATATATCAAATAGCTTACGCTTTAGTATTATAATCATTGGAAGCTCTTGCCATCGCGAGATGTTGTTTTTTCTTTGGCATTAGTCACAATCCTTTGAATAGCATTATACTTCTCTATGAATTGTGGGATAGTAGTACCCATACTGCAAGATCTTATGCATAATTTGCGCACCAGTATGATGACCCCCAACTAGTGAAAAAAGACATGCCTCTAGAGTACTCATTATCTCTACTTAAGGAACACATCTCCGAATCACTTCATCTGTATAAATCCAAAGCAAATATGGATTATCCCAAAAGAACTTCCTCACATTGTGCATAAGCTTTTTATGCTATTGAAACCTAGTTCTTTAGAAACCATATCACTTTCCAAATAATTGGCAAAGTTTGCAAACCATGGAATAAAGTTTTGCAATGCAGCCAATGCCTGCTCATCATGAAAAGTTTCATATATTTCAAGCTTATCCTTTAGTTTCATCATTGCCTCATATTAAACCCATAAGTTGCCAGTCACTTAATTTTCAACCACCTTTTGGTCATTCAACTCAAAGTTAAATTTCTATAACAGAAGTACCCAACAAACAACTCTGGTTCCGCATCCTTCTTCTCTATAAGGTACCTAAAAGCTAAATGGTCAGTATGCAAATTCACTTTTGTGCCAAGAAAATAAGATTGAAATTTCACAAATGCAAAATCCATATAAAGCAACTTTTGGTCAGCCATGATATAATTTTTTGAGTAGGATTTAGTAGTATTCTAGAATAATAGATTGGATGTAAATCTTCTCTCACCTTTGATCAAAGATAGTTCTTAGTTCCACATCACCAACATCATTCATAAACTCAAATGGCATATATCAATTAGGTTACACAATAATAGGGAAAATATCAACTTCTATTTTAGGCACTCAAATACCTTTAGACAGGAATATTCAAAAATAAAGTTCTCTTTATTCTCCAACAACATGAACAAGGTATGTCCAATTTTACAGAAATCCTTGATAAAACTATGATAAAATATAGAATGCCCCAAAAAGCTCTAGATACCTTTCACAAAAATTGGTGGAGGAAACTTTTCAATCACCTAAATCTTTACCTTTTCGACCTCAATCCCCTTTTCTAATATCTTGTAACATAGCACTATTCCTTCTTTGACCATGAGGTGGAACTTATTCTAACTTAGCACTAAGTTGTAATCTTCAAATCTCCTTAAGACACTATCAAGATGGTCCAAACATTATTCAATAAATCACTAACAATCAAGATGTCATCCATAAATACCTCAATAGTGTCCTCCATCATGTCAGAAAAGATGGACATCAGGTAACACTTAATGGTCTTCTCTTGATGCATTACACATACCAAATAGGATTCTCTTGAATAAAAAAGTTCCATATGGTCAAGTGAAAGGGTTTTCTCTTAGTCATCAGAAGCAACTAAAATCTGAATATAACTTGAATAACAATCAAGAAAATAATATCATCCTCCACTAGCAATACGTCTAACATCTAATCTATGTAAGACATCAAAAAGTAATCCTTTTCAGTCCATGCATTCAAATTCCTATAGTCTATGCATACTCTCTATCGAGTAATCTCCTTCTTAACTATTTGATTATCTCTTTCTTAACTATCTCTTGCATAGGAAAATTAAGTCTTTGTTAATGCTCCTTACTAGGGACACAATATATCTCCAGTTGGATTTGATGTGTGCAAATTCTAGGCGAATCCTAATGATTCAACAATGTACCATCTAACAACCTTCATGAACTTTTGCAACATAGAAACTAGAGCCTCAACCCGCCAATCTACGACCTACCAATCAAACAAATTATTTGCAATAATAACCAACAAAGTGTTGCTGGCTTCTAAGAGGGCATAATGAAGAAAGGAAAAAAAGAGCTTTGAGCTCCAAAATAGGTGTCTCCCAAATAGAAGTTCTACCTGGTGGAGTAAGTCTATTCTTCAAATCTAAATACTACTTCATTGGTGATAAAGTGTAGGATTCTCAGCACCAACATGAAGTTCTGAATATGATAACAAAACCATGGTCTGACTGACTTGTTAATTAAAAAAAAATCATGTAAAAATACATGGATATCGAATATTCATAACCAACCATCACTAAGTTATTACAAAATATGATAACAGTACTAAAAACAGTGACATAAAGTCAGAATTCAAAGACCCAAAGCAAGCAATAACCCAATAAAAGAGATAGATACATGATTTTAAACATAGGAATATGTTAAACATAATAAAAAATCATATTTACATGGTTTAACTCATAACTTGAGGATATATCATGAAGTAAAGGGAATTAATACGAGAAAAAGTATAATTCAAATATAAAGTGACTTAAATAACATGGAAACACATGTTGACATGGCTTGAATTTGATTTACTAAGAAATTCATGAATTAAATTCATAAGTTTAATAGATAATTTCATAAAATAGGATAAAATTCATACTTTTAAACTAAAATAGGGTTCTTGGGATCAATGGGTCGAAGAGACCTATTGATGAATTCCCTACATACCTATTGTAGAAGCTTTAGGGAGGAATCTTTATTATTGTTCTTGCCTCTAAGAAACCCTAATTGATGTTCTTGAGTATAGGAGAGGATTTTAACGTGTTAAGTGTTTGAGACTTAGAGAAAATAAGCTTCTTTGAGGGTTATACGTCGTGAGTAGAAGTTATAAAAAGGAAAAATACAGATAGCCTCTTTAATTGATCATTACAAAATTTATCGCCAGTCCATACGAGTCAACCATACGACTCATATAATGATGATGCAACTGGCCTCCTTACTTGTAACTTTAATAGAATAAAAATGGCATACACTGGTCAATATATGAGTCCCACCTTATGACTCATATCATTTCACATGACTAGTACTAACCCTCCTTAACCTGTACAAAACTTATCTCACCTCACACTGAATTAGTTACGACTTACCATATATGACTCGTATGATTATCTTACGACACTCAAAGTTTAAGTCATAAGTTAAATAGAATGTCACCCATCACACACTATCTTGGGTACAAGTTTCATGTGTGACTTGTTTAATTAAATACAACTCAAGGGATGAGTCGTATAATGCACAGAAGCTTTTCAGGGATGGGGTATTACAATATCTCCCCCTTAGAATATTCATCCTTGAATGAGATTAGTTAAGTTGAGATACTAAGAAAATTAAGGTCGTAGACCGAATGTTCATGAACTAAAATGTGATTACACAACTTAGTCTAAGATATGATACATGGACTAAACTGGTTTTGTGAATGCATGAAATGACATGAGAATGGCTACATAGCTAAAATAGAGATCGGGAAAAAAGTCTATTTAAGAAAAATAGTTACCTCGAGCTGAGTATGAATTCATGGAGAAAAGATAAGGGTACTTGGCTCACATATCTACTTCTACTTCCTAAGTGGCTTTCTCAACAGACTTAATTCGCCATAGAGCTTTACCAAGGGAACCTCTTTGTTCCTCAACCTACGAATCTGATGGTCAAGTATCTCAACTGGAATCTCATCATAAGAGAGACTATTTGTCACATCCATACTCTCTAAAGGCACTACTGAACTTGAATCACTAATACCCTTCTTTAATAAGGAGACACAAAATCTTGGATACACTGACGCCAAGTCTGCAGGCAACATTATCTTATAAGTTACCTTCCAAAAGTAGTTCACAATCCTATATGGGAAAACATAGTTGTGACTGAGCTTCCCCTTCTTACCAAACCTTTTCACCCTTTTCATGGGTGAAATTTTAAAATACAGAAGGTCACAACATCAAACTCAAGAGCTCTTTTCCTTACGTCCATATAAGATTTCTAATGACTCTGAGCTATTTTTAGCCTCTCTCGAACTAACTGGACTTTCTCCATTGCCTCAAACACTAACTATGGCTCTATTACAGAAGCCTCACCTACTTCACACAAACTAATAGAAGATCTAAATCTCCTACCATATAAAGTCTCAAATAGGGCCATCTGAATATTAGAGTAACAATTATTATTGTAGGCAAACTCAAACAAAGGTAAGTCATCATCCCAACTACCCTTAAAGTCAATAAAATATTCCCTCAACATGTTCACTGAGGTCTAAATGGTCTCCTTTGCTTGACCAACTATTTAAGGATAAAAATCCATACTAAGATAAATCTGGGTACCAAGACCCTTCTGAAAAGCTTTCCAAAAGTTAGAAGTACACTGATTACCCCTATCTAAAATGATAGACAACGGTATCCCATGAAATTTTACCAACTCCTTTAGATAGATTCTAGCATAATCCTTAGCTGAATACGAAGTATGAACTAATAATAAATAAGTTGAATTGGTCATGCTATCTACAGTGACCCATATCGAATTATGCTGATGACATATGCAAGACAATCAAGTCATAAAATCCATGTTCACCACATCCCACTTCCAAGTAAGGATGCTAAACTTCTGAAGCATACCACTAGGCCTTTGGTGGTCAACCTTAACCTGTTGACAGTTAAGCACCTAGCCACAAACTCTACAATATCTTTCTTCATAAAACTCCACCAATAGATTTCTCGTAAATCATGGTACATCTTAGTGGCTCCTGGGTGAATAAAGTATCGCGCACCATGCGTCTTAGCTAATATTTGCTGCCTCAAACATCAACACACAAAATTCATAGTTTGCCTTGACAAAAAAGCACACCATCTCCCCTTTGCGAGAAAACCTCAACTTTCTGATCTCTAACCACCTTCTTCAACTTGACAAAACTAGGATCCCTATCTTTTCTTTCATTCACTTTTACAACCAATAAAGATTCCAAACCATTTTGAACCTATCTGCTACCTTTATCTAAATCAACCAACTGAACCCCTAATCTATCAAGCTGATGAACCTCATGAACTAACTCCTTCGTATCTTCCTCAACATGAGAAAAACTATTCATAGACAATCTACAAAGGGCATCTGTCACTACATTGGCCTATCTCGGATGCTACAACACATTTATGCCATAATCTTTTAACTATTCAAGACACCTTCTCTAACAAAAGTTAAGATCTTTCTGCCTAAACATATATTGTAAACTCTTGTGATTTGTGAACCCATCTGTAAGGCAAAAACCACAGCCGACAACTCAAAATCATGGGTTGGGTAATTCTTCTTATGAGGTAAGTTATCTAGAGGCTTAAGCTATGAACTTACCTCTCTATATTAATAAAGAGCTAAGACCAACTCCAAAAATATCACAATATGCTAAAAACACATCTGAACCATCTGACAAAGTTAGGACTGGGGTGGAAGTAAGTTGAGTCTTTAACTCCTGAAAACTCTTCTCATAGGAATCGGACTACTAAAATTTAACCTTTTTCTAGGTTAGCCTCGATATGAGGGAAGCGATAGAATAAAACCATTCAACAAACCATCTGTAATAGCTAGCTAAACTAAAGAAACTCCTAATATCTAATGGAGAGATAGGCCTAGGCCAGTTTCTCATTACTTCAGTCTTTTGAGGATCAAGTCAAATGCCATCACCAGAAATGATGTGACCAAGGAAAGCTACAAATATCAACCAAAATTCACACTTACTAAACTTAGCAAATAACTTTTGATCCTTAAGGGTCTGCAAAACAACACTTAGATGGTCTGCATGGTCACTATCATTATGGGAATAGGCAAGGATGTCATCAATGAAGACTATGATGAACATGTCCAAGTACTGTTTGGACACCCTATTCATTAAGTACATGAAAGATTCAAGGGTATTTGTTAGTCTAAATAACATAAACAGGAATTTGAAATAACCATACCGAGTCTTAAGGGCTGTCTTTGGAATGTCACATTTTCTTACTCTAAGCTGATGATAGCCGGATCTGAGGTTTGTCTTAGAGAAATAACTCACACCCTGAAGTTGGTCAAACAACTAATCAATTCTGGGGATAGAATACTTATTCTTGATTTTGACTTTATTCAACTGACGATAGTCAATGCACTCTGAGAGAACTATCTTTCTTATGCACGAAAAGGATTGGAGTACCCCATAGAAAAATTCTACGCCTGATGAAACCCTTATCTAAGAGATCTTTCAACTAGTATTTTAATTCATTAAGCTTAGATAGAGCTATTTTGTGAGGTGGAATAGAGATAGGTTGGGTTTCTGGGAGGAGATCTATTCCAAAGTTGATTTCCCTTTTAGGAGGAACTCCAGGAAACATATCTGGAAGTTTATTTATTATTGAAACTGAATCAAGACTCGGATTTTTACAATTTTAGTCCTTGACTCGGATAAGATGGTACATACTACCTTTGGATATCATTCTTCTTGCCTTAAGATATGAAACAAACTGACCCTTAAGCACGGAAGTGCTGCCCCTACATTTAATAATTGGTTGATTAGGAAACTAGAACTGAACATTTCTATTTCTATAGTCAACTGAGGCATAACATGAGTGGAAACAATCCATTCCAAGAATGACATCAAAATCAGTCATCTCTAACTGCACAAGATCAATTGAAGTAACTTTTTGAGACATTGTGACCAAGAAATTTTTGTACACCCATTAAGCTACAATCGACTTACCTACTGGTGCAGACACTGAGTAAGGCTCTACTAATGTTTTAGGTTGTACACTACAATCAATATCTATATATAAAGTCACAAAAGAAAGTGAAGCTCCAGGGTCTAATAAGATATAAACATGTAGATAAAAGATCTGTGACGTACTCGTAACCACATCAGGAGAACTTTCTTGGTTATGCCAAATTTTGAGAGCATACAATCTATTTTGGCACTGCCCAATGTTGGCACTGGAAGTGGCACCCTGCTAAGTCAGGCGGACTTGTTGGTGCTGCTGAAAAGTTTGTCTGACCCTGCTGACGATCATTCCTACCCTTCCACATACCTATGGGGCAATCCCTAATCCTGTGGTTTGGTTTCCACACCCCAAACGCACGTCACTTCAAGATCTACACTCACCTTGATAATTCTTACCATACTTTCTACAGAGTAGATTGGTTCGTTTACTGTTTACACTACCCTAGGACTTAGAGCCTGGTGCCTTATCCCGATTGTCCTGACTGAACTTAGGCACTAGAGCACTAGCTGAAGATGGAGATGGGGCTAAAAATTTCTAGCATAACTGGGATTGATTACCACCTTTCAACCTTGTTGAGAAAAATTAAAGCTACCTATTTTGTCCCTCTTGTTCTTACTCTTTCTTTTTAAGTTTATCCTACTAAATCTGTTGAGCATGAAACATAAGTCTAGATAAGTCCATCTCCTTAATCAACATGGAGGTCCTTCACTCCTTAACCACACTATCAGATACACAAGATATGAATTTCTCATCCTGGACCTGCTGTCATCCACCATAGTAGGAGCATACTTCACCAACTGAGTGAACTTGAGTGGGTACTCCTTCACGTTCATACTTCCCTACTTTAAGTTTATGAAATCCTAAACCTTATCTTCCATCAACTCTAGCGGGAAGAACCTATCTAACAAATACATGGTAAACTCCTCCCACTCAATAGGCTCTTCTTCTATACCCCTATATTCCTTCCATTATTTAAACCATGTGTGAGCTACACCCTATAATTGATATGCAGCCACCTTTACACTCTCATTTAAAATGACACCTATGATGTCTTTCATCTTTGATACCATTTCCAGAAACTCCTGCGGATCCTTCTTAGATTTGGACAAAGAAAATAAAGGGGATTTATCAGGCTAATTACCGAATCATAGCTTCAGTTGTATTTGCCATAGGTTTGCTGGGGAAATAACCTCCTGGTTATTTTGAGCAGCTATAAAAGAGGAAAAGGATGTGATAATGTCCCTGAACTCAGATTGAGAGACATGGTTGTTAAAGGGATCTTCCTGCATAAATGGTGTAGGATGATCCCCGTTCCTTTTTTCATCGTTTCTTCTTGGTGGCATCATCTGCAATTAGAATGAAGGAAGAGTTAGAAAAAGGAATTCAATAGAGCTAGTGATCTTTCTCACGACATAAATATTGAAAGAAGGGAAACTTCTCTAAAAATGTCACGTAGCCTCTTATCCATAAGTGTGGTGAGCTTCACACCTATGTACTAGACTCTACTCAACATGGATTTCAGACATCCTAGGATATTTTAAAACCTAATGCTCTGATACCAAGTTTGTCATGACCCGAGGCTACCCTTGGTCATAATAATATTGATTACATCCATAAGTAACCATAAGCTAACCTATATTCTTGAACCCGCTGTGAGCACTGAATAATATAATATGAGGTCTATATATGCGGAAAGTAAACTGATATGGTATTGTGATGAAATCAAACACAAAAATATAATCCAACATATCTAAAACAACTATATGAACTAAAATCAAACAAATGTCTATCTTTTTGAAATAACTGATAAGAGAACTGAAAATTGACTGTCTATTTGACTACCTGAAAGCCTCTAGAAATAATGAGAAGTTAATGAGATAGACACCCAACTAACTCCGACTGACTGAACATAAATAGATGCTAAAATAATAATAAAATATATTATGTCCTTAATAGAAGAGGACTCACCACTACTGCTTCTAGATAATGTTGGACTATCTAAGTACGGTCAGGAAATTGAGCATCAAAACCTAAGTTATAAGACAACAAGGCACAAAGGAGAATCATGCGATCAGTACTTAGAATGTACTGGTACGTAAGATAAGGACTAAGTGAAATGCATAAGTTAACTGAACATGGATGCATGATATGTAAAATTGAGAATGCATGACCAAGCATAAACATATATACTGAAATAATCTGGAATATAAATAACTAAAATCTGTATAACTGAACACTTGAAATCTATACACTTAGTCATACAAACCTGAACTGATCTTTTCTAAGAACTACAATGAGACTATGGGAGCTAGATATAACTGATATTCCCCCATCTGATCTATTGGGGTCCAACTTGTAACCCCCACTGGATGAGTGTTAATACCTTGCCAGGGGTACCAATAAATGACCGAAAATATGGATCCACACGATTGATGTTTCAAAATATGAAGGTGTCATGCCTCTACTGATGGGGGACCCCTCATAATCTATTATGGTATTGTAGGTTTGGAATTTAGGCATTGCTACTAGCGACTCATGCCTAACTGACAAGAGAGTCATAATCCCTACATTCACTCGGTGCTAAGTGTTACTCCATACTGAATGACCCTTGTATTATTAGTCATTTAACATGATGTGGTACTATTCTTGTAGATGCTTAACATGAACATGATGTTCTAAATATATATAATAACAAAACCATGGTCTGACTGACTTGTTAATTGAAACAAAATCATGTAAAAACACATAGGTAACGGGTGTTCATAACAGCCAGCACTGAATTATTGTAAATTGTGATAACATTACTTAAAACAATGACATGAAGTAAAAATCAAAGATCCAAAGAAAGCAATAACCCAATAAATGAGACATATACATGAATTTGAACATAGGAATGTCTTAAATACGAGAAAATATCATATTTACATGTTTTGATACATAACTTGAGGATTTACCATGAAATCAAGGGAATTAAGACAAGAGAAATTGTAATTCAAACATGAAGTGACTTAAATAACACAGAAACACATGTTGACATGGCTTGAATTTGATTTACAAAGAAGTTAATAAATTAAATTCATAAGTTCATAGATAATTTCATAAAATAGGTTAAGATTAATACTTTTAAACTAAAATAGGGTTTTTAGGCTCAATGGGTGGAAGGGACCAATAGATGAATTCTCCACACACCTGTAGTAGAAGCTTTAGGGAAGAATCCTTGTAATTGTTCTTGCCTCTAAGAAACTCTAATTGTTGTTCTTGAGTATGGTATAGGAGATTAACGTGTTAAGTGTTTGAGATTAAGCAAAAATAAGCTTCTTTAAGGGTTATAAGTCATGGGTAGAAGTTATAAGAAGGAAAAGGACCAAAATACACCTTTAACTGATCATTAGAGAATTAGTCGCCAGTCTATATGAGTCGACCATACGACTCATATGATGATGAAACTATTTCCCTCTTGTCTAATAAGTTTAAACAAATAAGAATGGCATACACTGGTCAACATATGAGTCACACCTTATGACGCGTATCATTTGATACGACTAATACTCACCCCTGTAAACTGTACAAAACAATCTTACCTCATACTAGAATAATATTATTTTTTATCATATCCCTCCTAGTAAGTCCATACATCTATCACAACATCCTTATCTCTGCCACCCTTAACTTTTTGAAAAAGGAGTTCTTAACTGGCCAACACACCACTCCATACAACATAGCTGGTAGACTTCCACTATGAAAAACTTACCTTTGAGATTAGAAGGCACCTTCTTATCATATAAGACTCCCAAATCAAGCATCCATTTCAACCACCCTACACCAATCTTGTGCATGACATTCACGTCAATCTCACTACTACCTTAAATCATAGACCTACGATACTTGAAATTCTCCCTCTTTTGAATGACATGAGAATCCATCTTCAATACCATGTCAGCTTCATGTCACAAATAACTAAACTTCCATTCCAAGTACTTTGTATTAGTACTGCTCAACCTAAATCCTTTAGAATTAAGGGTTTATCTCCAAGGCTCTAACTTATAATTAACTACTCTCGAGTTTCATCAATCAATACAACATCATCAATAAATAACATACACAAAGCACCTCCTCATAAATACACAACATCAAAATATCCATTATTTAGGCAAATAAATATGCTAAGAGTTAATCCCTATTGCAACCCTGTCAAAATAGAAAACTGCTCTAAATAGCCTTTTACCATTCTTAAATGAATCTTTTACCATCGTATAGGTTATTAATTGACCTAGTGTATTTCAAGTGCACCCTTTTAGCCTCTAAGAACCTCACCAGTATCTTCCTGGGAACTTTGTCACATGTCTTCTCAACATTAATGAACACCCCCTATAAGTTTTTCTACCTCTACTTAAATTTCCTTACTGACATCCTCACAAGGTGAATGGCCTCAGTAGTCAAGAGACCTAGCATGAAATCAAATTATCTCTCATAAATAGTCACGATCCTCTTCAACCTCAAGTCTACTACCATTTTCCAAACCTTCATAGTATGACTCAATAACTTAATTCCTATATAATCATTATAACTCAGCATATGCCCTTTATTCTTATTTAGTGGGATCATTGAACTCCATCTCCAAGCTTTGAGTATCTTTTTTATCTAAAAATAATGTTAATCAACCTTTCCAGCCACTATAAACTAGCCTCACTAGTGTTCTTTCAAAAATCCATCGAAATATTATCTGGCCTAGTCACCTACCCTTATGCATCTTACAAATAGCACCCTTGACCTCCTTAACCTTGATACAACTATAATAACTATATTGATACACATCTCTGAGTTCTCCAAGTCCTCTAGCACAAAACACTCCCTTTCATCATTCAAAAGTCGATAGAAATAGGACCGCTACCACCTTCTAATGAGGGAATACTCAACCAATAATTTTCCATCCTCTCCCTTGATGAAATTCACTTGGCCTTAACAATACCTCTACTCCCTAGAGTTGGAAAGCCTATACGAATTTCTATCCCTATCTTTCTCATATAAAGCCGCATATAAGCTCTTTAAAGCCGTTGTCTTAGCCATCGTAATCACTAACTTAGCCTTTTTCCTAGCTAACTTATACTCCTCATTATTCATATACTTCTCATTATCCTTGCTCTCAACCAACATAGCATAAACCATCTTATTATTCTCCATCTTCCTTTTAACTTTTGCATTCCACCACCAGTTCCCCTGATACTTGCTAGATCAACCTCTCGAGATACTCAACACCTCTCTAGCAGTCTCCCTAATGCCACTAGTAGTCATCTCCCACATACTATCCACATCCTCTCTACTCTCCCAAGCTCCTATAGTCATTAAATTCTTCTCTATCTCTAAAGTACTGGCCAAAGTCAAGCTACCCCACTTAATCCTAGGTCAATCCCCCATACCACTTTTCTTTCTACCCTTTTGATAATTATTCTTTTTCTTAAAAATATTAGGCTATCTAATAATTTATTACTATTTTAAATCAATTAGTGAATATCACTAATTTTTTATAATTTTTTTATAGAAAGTGTTGTTTGAGTTTTATTAAATTATCATTTTTGTTTTAAACTTATAATATTCTATTCGGCATTAAATATATTTGTTAATTTATTTTTTTATCACAGGTCGATAAATAATATGGTAGAGGAGATATTTTTATACATAAATAAGATCAAATAGTCATGGTTTTGGATAGCTTATGATTTTCTAAAATAGTGGTATTAAGCACATAATTTTTCTCTTACGTGATTTTGTTTTATCTATGGAACTAATCAACTCCCTTCATACTTAATAATGGTAGAAATTTCTAAATTTGGCAAAATATCAGTTATTCCTTTCCTATCCTTTTCTGGCAACCATCCCACCGGAGTCTGGTGACAACAACCCAAAGCCTTCCTATTTTCTTCTTTTCATCACTATTCTAGAAACACTACTCAACCTCTACTCAACCTGTACCAAAACACTACTATTTTGGTATTTCTCCACCTCTCTTTTCCATCTCTGAATAAACCCACACCATAAAATAAGTCTGCACCATATCTTCCTCCTTCATGCCTACTCTAGCGAACCCTAAATTGGACCACCAGAATAATACAAAAAAATCTCCACTACTTCATCTCTGATGAAACGATCCAATCTTCGATATGACACCACTAAACATCTAAAAGTAACAACCAACAACACAAATAAACTAGATTCGTTGAGGAGATGAAACTCTCATTAACAACAACCAACTTTAAATCCATGGATAATGATCACTGTAAACCACAAGATCTGACCAGAAACTCATACTACAACAAAATAACAATAACACTCTAGCAATAACACAACCATATCTAATCGAAAGAAACATCAACCCCATTAATATTTATCAATGTCTAAATACCGTTTGTACTTAGTACTTTGTTTTTTCTTATTTGTTTTCTTTATTTTGATTATTGGAGTACACTTTACTATTTTCAAAGTATTTTTTTTGTAACTATTTACATTCTTCGGTAGACTCCATTCCTGTCCAACTTAACCCATTATTTCTTCATTTTTTCAGATTGTTTTGACTTCATTTATTAAGTTGTAGGTTGAATTTATGTCCAAAAAAAGGATGGATATTTAGTTTGATTTTATGACATGTTTTAAATTGATTTTGCATCTGATTTTCACTACCTATTCCCCTTTTACTTGCTACTTTATTTTGTTGCTTTGTTCATGGTTGTGATTTACTTTTGCATTATTTTTGGACTATATTGTCCTTAACTATTTTTTTGTGCTTAATAAATTGATACGTAGCCATTGATAAAATCTTTATATTTAATTTTTGAGGCCTTTCCATTTTAAAAGATGGATTTTATTCTAAGTTTAATTATTTTATTCAAGTTTCAATACTTAATTGATGAAGAAATTTTAATCGATTTTCAAAGCCTCCCCGTGTATATAAGATGGGGTTTACTTATTTTCTTTTGGGGTTCATCATTTCATTGATTAAATTTTATTTATATTCGTTCATTATTAATACTTTTACAAAGTGTGTTTATAGGTACATAAAGTAGATTTTCGAAGAAGATATACGAATTTAAATTTGAGGATCATTTTAAATTAGTTATTACATTTATTCATTTGTTTTAGCGATAGTCAAATATTAGGAAATCTTCATTATTCATGGTTTGCTTTAATATTCATGTATATTTTATGTTTGTTATATTTGTGAAGAGTTATTTTATTTCCTCCTAAATTAAACAAATGAGTTAGCTAAGAACCATATTTGTGAATTTCGAAGGGTGCCTAACACCTTCTCTATGGAATAAACTAAACCCTTATCTTGAATATATTTGGTTTCACAAAATTGGATTCCTAGATTTTCAAAAATTAGGTGACGAATCTAAATTTTTTCAATCAATTATTAGTAATTTGTTTGTGTTTGGAAGTTGCACCATATGAAAATAGGGATGCCACAAAATGGTGACTCTGCTGGGGATATCAAGGTTCCAACCATTATGGGTTCATTTATTCAATTGAGGAGTTTTTGCTTTTAATAATTATTTATTTCTTTGTATATTATTTGATTATTTATATCTTGTATATTCTTTACATTACTAAGACATTTATCCATTAATTGCGTAACTTTAGCACTATTTAATTATTGTATTAGATCATGACATATTCTTCCTCCTTGGTAACACATTAGTCATTCAGTAAAAAGGACAGTTATTTAGTAGTCACAACCATCCTTCAGTATAAAACCTTGATTTTCTTGAACATCTAAATAAAGCAGTTGAATCGAGTTGGTAACAGTCACTTGGTATGTTAGCCCGAAAAGTCCAGTTCAGATTCCTAGTAAAAATTTAAACAAACCACTCTGGTCAAATAGGTTATAACAAAACCAAATCCCATGAAATAGATAGTTTTGACCTTAGATACTCAGTACTTCAGAGGTATCATTCATATTATAAATCCCACCTTGTGTCCAAAAGCCCCACAACCTAAATGGACAATCATCCCTTATGTTATTAATTGAAGTATGTAATGTTAATTTGTATAAACCATTTTTCCTTGGGGTTGGAAATTTATTATTTTACATACGTAGATTGTTCTTTATAATTCAAATAAGATCTTCATCCAAAATATAAAGGTGTTTAGATTTAAAGAAGTTTGAGGATGGAGGATCTCGAAGTGGATTAGTCTTGAATAGTACCCCTATATCAGACTGGTTTTATTATATGCATATTTCCTTTATTTTGTATCCCCATTCGATTTTACCAATTTTTATAATTATAGATAATGTGACTTTTACAAATGTGTAATGCCCCTTCAGGTTATTTTCTCTATTTGCACTTGTTTCAAGTATTTTGAGCTTTCGCATAGCATCTACAGGTCATTTATGACTTGCCAGAATAATTGATTTGATTTTTGGGCAATTTGCTTAGTTGTTAAGATCATTTTTATGTTTTGGAGCTTTTAAATCTAAGGAATTAATCTTGGGAAAAAAATTCTAGCAAATGGCCTTGAATGAAGATTCTGACAATGTCGTTAGATCAGAAACATCAATTTTAGACTAGAATGATCTTTGGTCAAGGTCCCGAGACTTTCTAAATTTTTTTGGGGTGTATTTGATGAAAAAGGTAACATTGGATGTGGAGTTCATATTTTGTTGAAACAACTCAGTTGTAATTTTCAATGGTTTTGCTGAGTCTCAAATATCGAATTTAATGTAGTAGCATAGTCTATTTAAGTGCACAGAGTTTTTAATAAATCTTGAGCACCTGATTGAAGTCCATTCGGACCTAGTTATTTTACTAGTTTACAATTACCAGAGCAGGTATATTTTGCCCTTTTTATTTGCAAGGAGTTGGCTGTATTTGAGAGGGGTTATATCTTTGACCTTCGCATTCACAAGCCCTGTATTGCACTCACATTGAATGGATTACCCAACCTAGTACCTCTTATTCTTTGAGTTCCTGACCAATAATGTCACTTTTCTAATTGTCTGGCCTATTTTCCTACATGTTCACAACCGCTAGCCCACGTTCATGAAGGGCAATTCTCATAGCCATTGCATTGCGACCCTTGGACCCGCGATTGCGAAGGTCAATTCTATGATAGTATAAACTAGTTCTCCCAGACCCCCTTTATCTTTTTTGTGCCCTATTTTACCATTTTGGAGTTGAGAACAAGAAAGTGTGTAAAATCATCCATTAAGGTTAATGTAAGCTTATTTAACTCTTATTGATCATTTCCCATTATTTTTCTCCATCAAATTTTGTTCCTTTCCTTGTTAATCTCTAGACTTAACCATTGAATACCCTAACTTTTGTGGACTTATTTGAGCCCTAATTTATGCGCTTTTGTACTCAAATTTTTAGGACACATTCTTTGTCTTTTGATGGACCTCATGACATATTCAATTTTGGGATTCTATTAGCGGGTCCCACAAGCTTATTTTTTACCAATTTTAGGTATGAAGTTTTATATTGCAATTTAGGTTTAGATTTACTCATACTTATATGTAGATTTTGATTAGATAGTGCGATCATATTCCAAGAATGCGGAGCAAAGACATATGGTTTGTGGACTGTTCATGGTTGTGGTTTCTCTATGACCTACTCTTCTCTTGGGAATTATATATATATATTGCATTCTATGTAAAGGTTATAGGGTGTTTTTATACCTAGTTGTACCATAAATAGACAATATATAGCTTAAACAAAAGAACTGAGCCTTAGCCTAGAATACAAACTATAGATATATACACTTGATTATAGGATTACTTAACCCTAGGTCGATATGAAGGAGCAATTAGTGTGCATCGTATTATGATACTTGGTTATTTAGGTGATGTATTTCACTTAGATCCTCCCAGTATCTTGATAGTCATATTCATTCTTCTTGAATTATAATGTTGTTATCCTGGTATATTGTATAATGTTAGGCCCGAGGTCGTAGTTTCGATACTAGATGGAAACCAAGTTAGTTCTTCTATCCTTCGATAGGATGTGGTTCTAGCTTATAGATTCATAGACACTTATTTATGTATAGTTTGGATACATGTGATGGTATTTATACATTTAAGTGTATTTATATTATTTAGTGGTACGATTCAAACGAAAACCTTGACTTTACTAGTAACACCCAGAAAATCCAAGCTAAGAGTAGAATCATAATTCAAGTATATGTAAAATGAAACATCATATTTTTGTGGTATGAGAAGTTATTTATACATATATTAAGGCTACAAGTTACTCCTAGCTTATGGCCAAGTCAAAACCTTCCTTACCGATTTTTTTTTTTAAAAGAATCTTGATATAGTCAACTTCAAATTAGTTTTACTCTTAGATTCTGAGTTATTTTTTATCTAAAGACACACCAAAGTATATATTTGAATTATCTTTACAAATCATCAAGTTTTATATTAATCACATATTGGAATAAAATGTTATGGCCATTTTAGTAAAACACTATCCAATAGTGAAAACCAACTAGTAGGAACTATCTTGGTGAGATTGTACAAACCCACAATTGTCTCATCTGATCAAAAAAGTCTCAACATCTAAAAGTTTAAAAGTATACCTTCCAAACACTATAGAGAACCAAAACCATGGTTAGAAACCATGATCCAAGGTCAGATCTTGACTTCTAATGTTGATCTGATTGGAACTTGCAACCTATAAACCAAGATATGATCATAGGAGGGTCCCAAAATCATACCAAGGCTTATCGGGTGGAGTTCATAGAGCCTAAATATGGAATACTAATCACGACCTCTACCCACGACCTTACATGAGTCCCATGATCATGGGATGGTCTATACGACTCAATTCTACAGAATTTTAGCTATGTTTTATGAGGGGCTTTGAAGTTTATCCCACTTTTCAGATCAAAACTATGTCATTTAAGCCACTGAAAGTTGTATATTAAGAGGTAAAATACCCTAAGATCTCATTACTTAGAAAATACTCGACCCTAAACCTCACAGAGAAAGAAAGAGGTAAGTTTCTCCTATCAAGGCAAACTAGGGTTCTCCAATTTCAGGCTCTAATTTCAAAGGTTTTTTAAGGCTCTCATTCTTAGGAATGTGGGGTTTTAATTAATAGGTATCCTAGCACCCATTAAGTCCCAAAGCTATCTTATTTCTCAATTTAATTTCTTCCTCAAAGCTTAGGGTTATTGTGAATTTCTTGATATTCTATTAACTTAATCTCATTGAGTTATAAACCTATGTTTTAACATGAATTTCAATACCATTGCATGTTCAAAATTATAAACCCTAATTATATTGTGAAATTTGTGCTTTTTGGCTTGATTTATTAACTTACTTAATTCACTCATTTCAAAAAATTGTCAGTATAGTATCATTCTTCAGATACGATGGCTTATGAACACCAAATGGACTAGGATTTCATGCATATACTTATAAGTATTATATCCTCAAACTTACATAGTTTGAATACTCTTAAATAATGCATTTATTTTTAACCTTCAGGATATTACTATTCTTAAGTATTTTAGTTATCAGTGTTATTCTGGTGGAAGTAGTACTTAGCATTGAGAAAATGTTGGGATAAAAGCTGAGACCTTTAGTAAAAGTTACTATTTCCCAGAACTATGACTCTACTGTAGGTTCTAAAGAGTCACCTGTAAGACCAGGCTTAACACCTTATTTATTTTGGACATCAATTTAGTGGTTCCACAATAGTCAGTGTTTATATACATGGCGAGGAACATAATACCCTTCCAGCTGGGTGAGAGGTTTTACTCTGATTAGCTCATATTAAGATATGTTAGTTATTAGTAGTTCCCACAGTCCACAACCCATAATCCATAGTACATAGTTTAGATACTTGCCTAACCTTATATTTAATTATTTATCTTGTCATACAATACATTATTATTTCTTTGTATAGCATTAGTTTACCATGTTATATGCATTATGTTCAAACCTATATCAATTATTTCCTATCTAATATACTCAATGGAAAACACTTATCTCAAACTTTCTTTTTGATTTTATTGTCTCATAATATATATTTAGTTCACCATCTAGATCACTCTTAGTACAATCTTCTACATTATCATATATAGTACTTTGGTGATTCCTCATCATTCGATGACTAGTATCCATATTTTATTTCAGTTTCAAATAGTTAGAGTTAGTTAGGTTCTTGTCCAAGTAACTCATCTTATTATAGACTTTCAGATATACAACTAGATATTCATCTTTTGTGGTTATAATCTTAGATATTATTATTTATTAATTTATTATTTCATCATTCTATTTTGCTTCTGCATAATGTTTTTTTAATTAGTTATTTCAGTATTCCCAGTGTTATGCCAAGCCATGGGTTAGCTTAGGGTCATCTCTGACTCTAAGAACTTTATTGCAATTACGAGGTAGTTTCCAATCATGAAAAACTTGGTATTAGAGCATCAAATTTAAAAATAAGATTTAAAGTGTCCTAGGGTGTCGAAAATCCTCATTAAGTAGTCTTATTTATGGGTGTGAAGTGCACCACACTTATGACTGAGAGCTATGAAATATTTTTGGAAATGTTTCACATCTTTCACATTCATATCATGTTATGGAGTGTGAACTTTATTAAAACTTCATTCTAACTAATGCTCTACATGTTTATTGAATAATTTTTCTAAGGGAACTAATGGAAGGAATAATGAAAATGACAATGATAATGGGAATCAACAAGCACTACCACCATAAGTAAAAAAACCTTTGAATGAACACATCTCCATGCCAAATTTAGGGTTTCTTTCACAGTGATGGCCACCTAAAATCATTAATAGGCTATTTCACTAGTTAACTTAATAGTAAATATGACAACAACTAGAGTCCAAGACTTTATTCAAATGAGTCCTTTAGTGTTCCTTGGGTCTTAGTCTGAAGAGGATCCATAGGATTTCCTGGATTATATTTAAAAAGTAATGAGATCATAGGTGTCAGTCCTACTATAAGTGTTGACTTAGTTATCTATCAATTTCAAGGAGTGTTTCTTAAAAACCCTAGGTTTTGGCCTTGGAAATTTCCTAAGCTTTAAAGCTTACTGGTCTTGTTATGACTTACCATATAAGTCGTATAATGAGGGTACGGGTTAGGTGACCCATCTCCTATGTTGTTTAGTGTTTAGTGAGTGAGTTTCTGTTGTGGGTATGGGTTGGTAATGAGTCGTATGTTTAGGGTATATGTTAAACAATGTGTCTAACCTTTTATTCTATCTTGGATAGGATTTGTAGGTACTAGTCGTAAGGTATGGATACAATTTGGAAAAAGGGAGTCATATAGTAGACAGTGTGTGATGTCCAACCTTTTGATCAAGGTATGAGTAGAGTGTACCACTCATATTATATGGGTACAAGCAAGGGGTCCAAATCATACCCTCATGCAGTTATTTTTATAGTTTAAGTTGGGGGTATTTTGGACATTTACCCTTTTAACTTCTTTTGATCCCATGACTTAAAAAACTCTTGGGACTTTGTTAACCTTTTATTTCTCAATCAAACACTCTTTAAACACTCTCAAATCTCTCTTAAGCTTTTTTTTCAAGAAAAGGCTAGGGTTTTCTCAAGGTGATTAAATTAAAGGCTTTCAAGAGTAAATCTCTCCATCTTCCTTATTTTCTAAAGCATATTACTCCTACCTCATTGTTAGTTCAAACTAAAATCATGATTTCGTGGATGATGTTCATGGAATTATTGCTATATGTTTTGGGTTTGAAATATATTTTAGGGGTTTTGGTCACGAATTCTTGGATAATGTTTTCCCATGTTCTATTTATGGTTTTTAATGTTATAATGTTGGTTTGAACATGTGGTTGCATGGGAATATTTAATTGGTTCTTGGTTTTGGTCGTTTGACTTTTATTGGAAAACTTGCATTGCATAATATGGTAATGGAACCCAAATTGGTTTAAATGGTTTTAAATGAATTGGAAAGGCCTTGGTGGCTATGGCTTTGTCTTAATTGAAAATCTTGTTAGGTACATGGGAGTTCCCCATGTGTTGACTAATGACATTTCTTGAAAGCTATAGTTGGTATGACGACAAAACTTTAAAATGCCTTGTTAATTAACCCTTGGAATTAGTGGTTTGGTTATATGCTAAAGGTTTTAATTGGGAAATAATTTTGAGGTGTAATAGCTGACCATGAAGGTGTGAGTCTAATGGACGGACACTACAAACTCATGTTTACTAACATGAAGGTTGGTCATGGTGAACTCATACTCATGAGGTACACGAGAATCCCCTAAACTATACTCTTATCTATGTATCATGGATAGCAAAGGGTACACGAGAATCCCTGACCCCTATGATATCTCCAGTTTGAGCGGCTACATGCTACGAGGCCCGTTCTTGGGGTAACACTAGACCCACATAGCCCATAGGTAGTTTTAGGATAGTCAAGCTACATAGCTCAGGTTGAAGTTTCAACTGCATGCTAAACCTAGTTCCCTTTCTCTACTTTGAATATACTATACGTATGAATGTGATTTCACTTGGTTATTTACTTTCTTTCAAATGTTGGAATTATCTTATCCTTATACTTGACTACCTGCTAGTGTTCACTCGCTAACCTATCTTTAGGTATTGTATCCCCATGCAATGTAGGAACCGGTCATACTACTTGTTCTGCTTACTAATTAGATTGGGGGACATCATTTGTGTCAGACTAAAGTGGCGAGCTTCCATATTCTGGAAGACTCTATTTCATTCTATGGATATCTTCTAATACTTTTGTTTATTTCTTAGACTTTAGTTTTAGCTATGGTTAGGGGAATATCCCAATTGAAGGTTCTTTATTTTTGGTTAGAGGCCTTATATGACTAGTATAGGCATAGGAGTGTTAGTATTGGAGTCATCTTTGGCATTTGTATTGGCATTGGTGCTGACACTCAGGTGATAGTGGGTTTGATTATTGGTTGGTTACGGTTATGGATTCTGTTATTATCATTGAGTATTTATCATTTTATTTTGTTCTATGTTCAGATTTTATCTGACATAGGTTGCAAGGCAGTTATGGTTGGGTATTGAGGGTGGTCTCCAATCCTGGTTGGACACAAGGAACCCAACACAAATAGACCTCGATTCGGATTGTGTCAATCTCACACCTAGTATAAGCAATGGAAAGATGATAGAGGTACATACGTAGGATAAGTAGAGTAGGATGAGTTGTATCTATATTATTGGATATTTTCTTCCCAATTGAGATAAGGGAGGAAACGATATTGGAATTCATAAATCTGAAGCAGGGTAACATAGATATGAAAGAGTATTCTCTTAAGTCAACTAGAAAAGTATGCCCCTATGATGATTGCAGACTCTAGGGCCCAAATAAAAAAGTTTGTGTTAGGCATTTCTAAGAATATGGTCAAGATTGTAGAACTTCTATGTTGGATAAGTAGATGGATATCTCTAAGTTGATGGTTCATTCTCAATAGATTAAATAAGAGTAAATCAAAGAGAAGGAAGTGGGGAGTAAAAGTGCCAGAACATGTAGCAATAATTTTCCTTAGTAGAGGTCAGATGGTGGTAATCGTTCTCAGTTCAGCCATAAATCTTCAGCTCTATCTCATCTTTTGATGTTCTTTAGTGCCTATATTTAATCAAGATAACCGATATACAACACCAGACTCTAAGTCCCAGGGTATTGTAAATAGTATTTGTACTAACCCAATTTGTAATAAGTATTGTAAGAACCACCAGGGTGAGTGTATGGATGGTGTCATATTTATTTTATGTGTGGAAAACCATTCTATAGATTGAGGTAATGTCATGTGGCTTCACAATGAGGTAGGAATGATCATTAGGATAGTCAGTCTACCTTTTCAAGAGCTCAGCAGGTCGCTCAACTCAATAGGGTGCCATATCTAGTGTAGCTGGTAGACAATTGTCATAATAAGTTATTGTCCCTTTAGACTCAAAAAGATCAGGAGGGCTCTCCTGATGTGGTCATCAACACATTGCATGTATTTTATATTTATGTTTATGAACTGTTGATCTTAAATTCACTATTTTCTTTCTGACTCTCTATTTAACATTAGAATTTTATGTTGTCCCAAAATCCTCTCAGAACCTTTCCCAGAATCTATTTGTTGGTAATTTTTTCATAACTAGATGGGTACACAAAAATTTCCCAATCATAGTTTTCTAGAAAGTCACCTTAGTCAGTCTTGTAGAGTTAGACATGATAGATTTTGAGGTTATTCTTGGCATTAATTGGCTCCGCCCTTAGTATTCCTCGGTTGATAGGGAATAGAGTAGTCTATTTTTAATTCCTAAATGATCCAGTCATAGGGAAAAAAGGTAGTACCTAAGTGCCTATAGGTTGGCTCTTTTCTTACCTTAAGGCAAGAAAAATAATTTCCAAGGGTAAATATATCATCTTTTTTAGGTTAAGGATTCAAATTCTGATACCTAACTCTTGAGTCAGTTGTTGTGGTGAATAAATTTCCATTAGTGTACCTTGAAAAATCTGCCTAAAGTTCCTCCTAAGTGAGAAATTTACATCAGAATAGATCTCCTTTTAGATACCCAACCTATTTCTATTTTACCCTATAGAATTGCTCTAGTTGAGATTAAGGAGTTAAAGAACAGTTGAAAGATATCCTAGAAAAGGGTTTCATTAGGACCAACATTTCTCTATGGGGTGCTCTATTTCTTTATGTGTGCAAGAAAGATGGTTCTCTCAGAATATGCATCGGCTACTGTCAATTGAACAATGCTACGATAAAAAATAAGTATCTTATTCCTAGGATTGATGACTTGTTAATCCAACTTTAGGGTGCCAAGTGCTTTTCTAAGATAGACCACAGATTCAACTACCATTAGCGCAGAGTCAGAAATGTTATATTTTGAAGACAACCTTCAGAATTCATTATCGTCACTACAAATTTTTTATTATATATTTTGGACTAATGAATGCTCATACAACTATTATATACTTGATGAACAGGGTTTTCAAGTAGTACTTGGATATGTTAATTAAATTTTTCATTGATGACATTCTTGTTTATTCTCGGAGTAAGGATGAATATGTTGACCGTTTGAGAATTTTCTTGTTTAATCTTAAAGATCACCATCTATTTTGTAAGTTCAACAAGAGTTAATTCTGGTTGAACTCAATAGCGTTCCTTGGTCATATCATTTCTAGTGAAGACATTCTGGTTGATTCTCAAAATACCAAAGCATTGAGGTACTTCCTTGACCCATCTCCCTATTAGATATCACGAGTTTCTTGGGTTTAGTTGGTTACTATAGATGGTTTCTTGAAGGATTTTCCTCCATTGCTTCTCCCATGTACAAAATGATTCAAAAGAAAGTCAAATTTCAATTATCCAATTCATGTGAGAAGAGTTTCTAAAAGTTAAAGACTCGACTAACCATCGATCTAGTTTTGAATCTACTCGAGGGTTTGATGGTTTTGTGTTCTATTTTAATGCTTCAGGAGCTAGAATTTGTTATTTGTTGATGCACCATGGCGTTATAATGTAATGCCCCGAGTCTGGTACCCCAGATGCTAAACGGTGCTAACAATCCCAAAGGACCACTATCTAACCCATGACTGATATCTGTAACTGAGCACTGAATAATAGTAATATTGTACTAACAATATGACTAAAATAAATGTGGAAATATGGTAGAAAACTTGCCATAATATTGAAAATACTAAACAATAGTGAATAAAACAACGTCTGAACAAGGTATGATAATACCAAGACTGAAATAACTGTCTGAACATACTATAGTCTGAAAGCCTCTAAACTGTTTGAATAAGGAGTTGATGGGACATGTCCCCAACTAACTCCATCTACTGAAAATGACTAAGTACTGAATACTAAAATAATGAAATAATCATGTCCTCGAAATATGAGGACTCACCACTGACTCTGACTGCTGATATCTGAGCTGCTAAGCGCGATCGGGAACCCGAGCATCCAAAACTATGGTATAAAACACCGTAGCACAAAAGGAAAGTATGTGTCTGTACATGTGAATATACTGGTATGCAAACTAAGGTAAGGCTGAATGCAAGAGTTCATATGCATGAATTAATCTGACTGAATAACTTGAACATAACTATGTGAGGATACATACATGAATACATATTGTAACTTAAATCAAAAAGATTTTGAATACTGAGTTTACTGATAACATGGATTACTGATAACTGATATAACTGATAACTGAGTGATTGTATTTAATAGTCCTGATTGTAACAGAACTAGCTGAGTTTTGTATCAAGCTTACTTACTCTATCTGACCGTCCTAAAATCTGTGGAACTATCTGAGTTCTTTACTAAAGACTGAGACTAAGACTGTGGGAGGTAGTCATCTAACCGACATCCCCTAATAAGATATTATAACAAATTTGGTGTCCAATATATAACCCTAATTGGAAGGATGTCAATCCCGCGCCACTTGTAAGGACAAGCTTTGAGTGACCCTCATCTGTCAGGTACTCTAAAGAGAACGGCAAGACCCTCATATGATAGTTTAAGACACCTTATCAACCCTCATCTCACAGGTTTTGATGTCTCAACCTACACGGGCTACAAAGTTCTTGAATGCAAAGACTGCTTCTAAGAATCACATCCTCTGCTGGCCGGTGAGTTCCCATCCTTGGGTTAACTCAGTGTTGAATCCTACTCCCAACTGAATAGACACCGAACTGAGAATACTGGACTGTGTTCACTGAATTCTGTTGACTAATGGAATATTACTGAATTCTGTTAGCTGACCGAGTCACTAAGGACTAAATTAAATACTACTAAGTTTTCCTGAGTTCTGAGACTGACTAAATTCTACTGATCGTGGTTTGACTGAGGTTATCTTTAAAACTGACATTGGATCTAGACACACAACTAAATTATAGGGTATTAAGTACCCCCAGGACTTTATAGCATGGAAATAAATGAGACATGACACTACTTGAACATATGACCATAGTCAACAATTCATAATACTATCATTGAGGGATTTCATAAAGCATTTGCAAGTCATAAGATTACATATTAATGGGAATACAAGCTAACATATCATAATTTCGCAAATCCATACATATGAGCATTCCACCAAATCATTACAAGACATAGCTTTTATCATGGGAGTCATTTTGAACATGTGGGTACATCATAAGTTCATCATATAAATCACAAATAGGTCATGATGCACAATTCTTAATCACTTAGGCATTTTAACAAACACATGGAAGGCACAACCTTTTCTAGTGCATGGATCAACAAATAATACATCTTGGCTATATCAAGTACTTCAATTTAAGGATTTCAATCCACATACTTAACGTAAAGTCATGAGAATTCAATAAAAATTCAATCTTGGATATCATATCACAACATCAACATGTATACAATCAAACCCACAACATGGAATTAAAAATTCATATTTTAAAAAGGGTTTGTTGAGCTCCAAGCATGTAAGGGACCCTTGGATGAACACTTTACATACCTTGGTTGACAATTTCTTGAAGATTTATGGAAGAATTCTTGAGTTTTTGAATTGAAATTAATCACCTAGGGTTTCTTATTCTTGAGCACTTGTGAAATAATGAATGTATTTTGCCAAAAAAGGGCTAAATTTTGTGTTATGGGGGATGAAGATCGGGTGAAAATGACCTAATTACCCTTAAGGATGCAGGTTTAAAAGACAGAAAAATATGCCCAGCGAGCTGTATCTGATGCGGTGCGTCGAGGGTATCAATGCGATAACGTACGCGATGCGCTGACATCGTGTTGGTTAACTGGAAATTGCCTTAAGCTGGGAAACATTTTCTCTATCGACGCGATTGGTGACACGATTGTTAATGCAATGTGCCAACATCGTCTCGACTCACTTTTCTGGGATTTCAAACAAGGTCTAAACGAGGTCCAAAAAATCCAACACTCATTCGAGAACCCCTATAGATATTCCTGATCATGAATTAACAAAAATATAGACCATTAAAGGACTTTAAGGTCGTAAAATGATATTGCCAACTTTTGAAGGCTAAAAATAAAGTCTGGAAACTTAGCTAGAATTTTCTAAATCTGGGACCCCTTGACAAGCTTAAAGGACTGAATTAAACTAGGAATTTAGTGGGGTCTTATAATATCTCCCCCTTGGGAACATACATTCTCGAATGACACTGACTGAGATGGGGAAATAATAAGCTAAAGTGAATACTGAACATGAACAACTAAAACATGATTACATGAATGACATTACTGATTTACTGAGATTCATACTAAGCATGCATATCTGATGGATGATTTCATGATTGAGCTGATTCATGAATGCATGACTAGGAGTACTGATAAGCTGATCATGCATATTTGATGCATGAATACGTGACTGAACTAAATCATGAACATGCTACTGAACATGCAATGGTAAAGGATGACAAGTTTGTAATAGAAAACTAAGCATGAAAGTGAATACCAAGTTTGTAACTAAAATCTGAGCATGAAATAGAATAAGCTTAAGAAAAGCTATTACCTTGGGTTGAGTATGAATTAGCAGAGAAAAGGTGAGGATACTTGGTCTGCAGGTCTGCTTCTGCTTCCAAAGTAGCTCCCTCAACGGACTGATTCCACCAAAGAACTTTGACTATAGGGACTTCTTTGTTCCTAAGTCTGCAAATCTGAGAGTCAAGGATTTCCACTAGAATTTCCTGATAATAGAGATTGTTCTGAATATCTATGCACTCAACAGGGACTAAAACTGTTGGGTAACCTATGCACTTCTTAAGTAAGAAGACATGAAACACTGGATGCACTGAAGCTATACCTGAAGGCAACTGCACACATAAGCTACTTTGCTGAAGCGACTGAGAATTTTAAAGGGACCGACATATCGGGGACTGAGCTTTTCCTTCTTGTTGAACCTCTTTACTCCCTTGATGGGAGAGATTTTTCGATACATATAATCACCAATATTGAACTCAACATCCTTTCTGCGCACATCTGTATACAATTTATGTCAGCTCTGAGCTCTCTTGAGCCTCTCTCTGATTAACTAAAATTTCTCTAAGGTATTAAAGACCAAGTCAGTCTCTACCACTGTTGCCTCACCGACTTCGAACCAATCAATTAGAGATCTGTATCTCCTACCATAGAGAGCTTCAAATGGAGCCATTTGAATACTGAAATGATAACTGTTATTGTATGCAAACTCAATCAAAAGAAAGTGGCCATCATAATTACCCTTAAAGTCAATTGCACATGCTCACAACATATCTTCTAAAGTCTTGATAGTCCTTTTGGCTTGACCATCGGTCTGAGGATGAAAGGTTGTACTGAGGTGAACTCAGATACTAAGCCCTTTTGGAATGCTTTCCAGAAATGAGAGGTGAACTGGGTACCTCTATTTGAGATAATAGACAATGAAACACTATGCAATCTAACCAACTCTTTGATGTAAATTTTAGCGTAATCCTCGACTTAATAAGAGGTATGGACTAGAAGAAAATAAGCTGATTTGGTCATTCTATCTACAATGACCCAGCCTGAATCATGTTGACGATGAGTACGAGGCAAACCCATCACAAAGTGTATGTTCACTTCTTCCCACTTCCAAGTAGGAATTCTAAACTCCTGGATGGACACACTTGGCTTCTGATGCTCAATCTTAACTTGCTAACATATTGAGCACTTAGCCACAAACTCTGTAATATCTCTCTTCATCCCACACCATCAATAGATCTCCTGTAAGTCATGGTACATCTTTGTGTCCCCTGTATGAATAGAGTAACACACACCATGTACTTCTGCAAAAATTTGTTGACTAAGTCATCAACACCTGGCATACACAAACGACCCTAACAACGCAAAACACCATCTCTCCCATGGGAGAAAACCTCTATATTCTGATCTTTGACTGAATCTTCCATATTGACTAAACTAGGATCTCCATCCTACTTTTTCTTAACTTCAGAAACTAGAGATGATTCTGAACTTTTCTGAACCCACACACTATCTTCTACTGAATTGACTAAGTGGACAACTAGTCTAGCTAACTGATAAACTTCCTGTGCTAAATTCTTCTTACTGTCCTTAACATAAGCAACACTACCCATAGACAGTCTACTAAGAACATTAGCCACTACATTAGTCTTTCCCCAAAGAGAAAGGACGCTCATGTTATAATTTTTCAAGAGTTCTATCCACCTTCTCTGGTAGAGATTAGGATATTTCTGAGAGAACATGTACTGGAGGCTTTTGTGATCTGTGAATACATCTATATGCGCCCTATACAAGTAGTGCCTCCAAATTTTTAAGGCAAAGACTACTGTTGCTAACTCAAGATCACGAGTCAAATAATTCTTCTTATTGAGCTTAACTTGTCTGGAGGTGTAGGCTATTACCTTACCATGCTGCAGGAGACACAACCCAAACTTATCCTGGATGTATCACAGTACACGACATACCCATCTAGATCATCTGGAAGAGTCAAAACTGGAGCTGAGGTAAGTCGAGTCTTCAACTTCTAAAACCTCTTCTCGCATAAATTGAACCACTAAGATTGAATTTCTTCTAAGCCAATCTGGACATAGGGGATGTAATAGACAAAAATCCCTCAACAAACCATCTGTAATAGCTATCTAAACCCAAGAAACTCTTGATATCTGATGGAGTGATGGGTCTAGGCTAGTTTTTCACTACTTAGGTCTTTTGAGGATCAACTTTAATGCCATCACCGAAAACAACATGACCAAGGAATGCTACTGAACTTAGCAAAAAATCACACTAACTAAATTTGCCAAATAAATGATTTTTGAGAGTCTTTAATACTATTTTGAGATGGTCTGCATGATCATGCTCACTGTGGGAATAGACAAGAATATCATCTATGAAGACTATGATGAACATGTCAACGTTCTGCTTGAACACACGGTTCATCAATTCCACGAAAGCTGCTAGGCATTGGTACGACCAAATAACATGACTAAGAGCTCAAAGTGACTGTACCGAGTATTGAATGCTATTTTTGAAATGTCACATTCTCTGAATCTGAGCTGATGATAGCCTGATTTGAGGTCTATCTTATAGAAGTAAATGGCACCATATAGTTATTCAAATAAGTCATCGATTCTAGGAAGTTAATACTTGTTCTTGACTGTGACCTTATTAAGCTGACGGTAGTCTATGCATATTTTGAAAGAACCATGCTTCTTTCGCATGAATAGAACTGGAGCACCTCATGGGAATATGTTGGGTCTGATGAATCCCTTATATAGGAGATCCTTCAACTAGTCTTTTAATTCTCTGAGTTCAGCTGGTGCCATTCTATATGGCAAAATAGATATGGGCTGAGTATCTGAGAGAAGATCGATGTCGAAGTCTATTTCCCTTTTGGGAGGAATTCTGGGAAGATCCTCTAGAAACACATCTGAATATTCATTCACTACTAGAACTGAATCAATACTGGGAGTTTCAGAACTAGAGTCCTTAACTTGAACAAGTGATAGACACATCCCTTAGATATCATTTTCCTTGCCCTTAGGTAGGAAATAAACTGACTCCTTAAGGCTGAAGTATTACCCCTCCACTCTAGGATGTGTTTATTTGGAAATTAAAACTGGACAATTTTGTTTCTTCTGTCAACTGTGGGATAGCAAGAATGAATCCAATCTATGCCGAGAATTACATCAAAATCAGTCATCTCTAATTCGACTAAGTATGCTGAAGTTATTTTTTGGAATACCATAACCAAAAAATTCCTGTATATCTGCCAGGCTATGATAGTTTTACCCACTGGGGTAGAGACTAAGAAGGGCTGTGCTAGAATTTCAGGACTGACTCCAAAATTAATTTCTATATAAGGAGTAACAAAAGACAAGGAAGCTTCTAGATTTAGCAAAGCATAAATATGTATATGAAAGATCTGTAATGTATCAATGACCACATTAGGAGAATTCGTCTAGTCCTTTCGGGAATAGAGAGCATAAAGTCTATTTGGGTGTTGCCAATTAGTGGCGCTGGAAGTGGCACCCTGCTGATTCAGGCGATCGAACTATGCTGAGGAACGGTTCGGCTGACCTTGAAAATCTAACTGGGGATAATCTCTGACTTTGTGTCCTAGCTTGCCACATCCAAAACAAACATCACTACTAGCTCTGCAAATACCCTAATGCTGCTTGCCATAAGTCTGACAAAGTGGATGTATTCGGGTACTGCAAATGCTGCTCTGAGACTTAGATCTTGGCGCCCTATCTTTATTACCATTCCTAAACTTATGAACTGGAGAACCGGTTGAGGAAAGAGCTGGAACTGAGAACTTTAGGTAGAACTAAGAACGATTCCCACCCTCTGACTTAGGCTGACTAAAATTAAAGGTCTCCTTATTTTTTGGCTCCTCAGTTTGTTGAGCATGGGTCATTAGCCTAGCCAAGTCCATCTAACTAATCAACATCGTGGTCCTACACTCCTTGACTACACTATCATTCACTCCAGACATAAACTTACTCATTCGGGATCTACTATCTGCTACCACATGAGGAGCATATCTAGCTAGTTAAGTAAACTAGAGAGAATACTTCTATTTTGTGTTCTATTTTAAAAGACTAAATTAAACTAGGAATTTTGCGGGGTCTTACATATAATATATGCCTCTTGCCAGCTTAATCCTTGAAAAGAATTACCCTCCTTATGATCTTGAGTTGGCAAGGATTATTTTTCCTTATAGATTTGTCTGCATTATCTCTATATGGTTCATGTTGATGTTTTCATGGATCACAAGATAGTATATGTTCTATCAAAAAGATATAAATCTTTGTTAGAGGAGATTGCTAGAGTTATTGAAGGATTATTATATGAGTGTCTTATACGATCTGGGTAAAGCCAATTTTATGGATGATGCACTTTGTAATTTGTGTACAGGAAGTGCTACACCTATAGAAGGTGAGAAGAAAGTGTTAGTTCATGAGGTTCACCAGCTTGCAAGATTGGGTGTTCGTTTGGTTGATTCAACCAAAGGTAATATCTTAGTTTAGAATCTTCATTAATAATAGAGGTGAAAGAAAAGAAAGATAGTGATCCTATTTTTCTTAAGTTGAAAGAAGAGGTCCAAAGTTAGAAGGTTGAGGTTTTCACCTTAGAGGGAGACAATATTCTTCATTATAAGGGAAGACTTTGTTTTAGATATAGATGATTTGAGATAGTAGATGCAAACATAAGCTTACAGTTCTTGATATTATATTTTCCCAAGAACCACTAAGATGTAGAGTGATTTATGAGAAGTCTATTGGTCGAATGTCATGAACAAGAATACTGGAAAATCTATGTTCAAGTGTCCAAATTGACAGCAGGTTAAGGTTGAGCACTAGTGAGCTAGTAGTATGCTTCAGGATATCATTATTACTACTTGTAGGAAGTGGTGAACATGAACTTCATTGTAGGGTTACCTAATACTCATCGACAATATGATTCTATTTGGATCATCATGGATTGAATGACTAATTCAACCCATTTGCTTCCTGTTAACACTTTATATTTAGCTAAGGACTATGCTGGACTCTACCTTAGGGAGTTGGTTAAATTGCCTCATACTCATCAACAATATAATTCTATTTGGTTCAATATGGATTGAATAACTAATTCAACCCATTTCCTTTCTATTAAAAATTTATATTTAGCTGAGGACTATGCTAGACTCTACCTTAGAGAGTTGGTGAAATTGCATAAAGTCCCTTTGACTACCATCTTAGATAAAGGTACTCAGTTTACCTCTCAATTTGAAGATATTTTAGAAGGGTCTTAGCACCCAAGTTCATCTCAGTAGGGCTTTTCACCTATAGATAGATGGTCAAATAGAGAGGACTATTCAAACCAATAATAATAGATAATGCACTCACATTAGACCAGGTAGTACTTGTTCCCAGTATCAAAGCTGGGTATAATATTGATTTCGCCCAGTGTATCAAAGAAAAGATACTTTAAAGGGATTTCCAAGGTCACCAATACTTTTTTCCTACTTTATTAATAGAATATATAATTTAGTGAGAGTACCAGAGCTACTAGACATTAATCTTCATATTGAGTTAAATTGTCTAGTTGATGTTGGGTTAACTCACGATGATGCCAACCCTATTTCATAAAAGGCACAAACTTCTATGACTTTTAGAGTAGACTTTTTTTAGGGGCCTTGGTATTCAATTGAGTAGATTAAGAGGCTTGCATTGGGTGGCAATCTAGAGATGAGTAACTACCCGATAGAGACTTCAACAACTGTGGGCAGTAAGGGTCTACAGGCACTTCAGCTCCATCTTCTAATTCTATAGTGCTCCCTCACTGGCCTACTACAAGAATGGTGATGATACATTGATAATTCCTACAATAACTGGTGAATACGTAATAGGAGTTAATAGAGCACCAAACACACATCAACACCTAGTTGGCAAAGTTTCTGGGTCAGATATAGCCTTGGCTATGTACTAATTTAGAGTTATCATAGGTGCAGGTAGAGTCGGGGATGTTGGTCTCTGTAGAGCAGTTCACTTGCGAGATACATAGAAGGATAAACAATTTCGACATTCAGATAGGAGAGGGACTTTGTGAGGCTCTAGTTCATGATCTATCAAGCTTGAATAAGAAGGTGGCCACTTAAGTCCAAGTTCTTAAGGTAGGTGAGAGCCACACTTCTATCATGCCTCCAGTTATACCTCTGATTATGCAGCCGCTGCCTATAGCATATTTTTTATTTTTTTTTTGCTACTATTGATGAGCCCCATATTATTAAGGCTAAGAGAGAATGAGAGATCATTGAGAAAAGTGGGATTTTAGATGAGTTTGATTAGTATGTGTAGAAGGCCAATATGAGTATGTTATGCAGTACCACATTGACTGGAGTAAGCACGAGCAATGCCCATTGGGGTCCTCCTCTAGTTGACTACCATCACCTTCTAGAGCTATGCCTAATGTGCCTCCCGATGCCTCAACTAGGGGTTAGAATACATCTGATGGATAGAGTATCCTAGGTATGTCCTTACCTATATGTATTATTTCTTTTCTTAGTATGCACTGGGATAGTGCATTAACTTTTAGTTAAGGGTGGGGGTGTACTAGCTACTCAGGGTTTTGATTCTGGTGTCTCTTTTTTTCTAAGTGTGCTATCATAGTAAAACCAACATGATTAGGTTATTGCATTATTCTTGTTATGTGTAATGTTTTGTTTTGTTTGACTAAGAGAAAAATAAGGAACCTTGGTGTAGACAAAGTTTTATGTATTTTGTGTTTTATAAAATGATACTCCTCCTAATTTTTGTGAGCTATGAATTGTGAAGATATGAGATTGTTACTATTGTTGAATCATGGTATAGCATTAATATCAGGGAAAAATAATCATAGCTTAGCATTGCGTGAACTAGTTAGGTAGTAGTTTATAGTTTAACTTTGTGTTTTGTGTGTGAGGTATTCACTTAGTTCACTTTGTGTTTGTAATCCAGAACTTTCCTAGTTAGTCTTACATAGGTTGTAGTATAGTTTGTTAGGACATGACCATAGACCAAGTTTGAATACATCCACATTTTGCCTAAAAGACAACTAAAATAAGAATATTTATCCCTTGATCCTAAATTTGAGCTTAAAGTGTCCTATTTTCTAGTTTTAACATTTTGTCCTTCCTATTTTAATTATTATGAACATGTTTTGGCCCTGGTCCTCCTTGTACACTGTGTACCTGAACTCAGAAAAATTACAAAAGTTGATGGTGGCTATCATAGGGGTTTGTAGTTAAAGGCGAGTATGAAGAATATGTTATAAAAAAGTAAAAAAATAATGTTGGGTGTAGTAAGGGAGAAAGAAAAAGAGAGGAGGAAAAGAAATAAAAATGTAAAGGATAAATAAAATCACACCCAATTTGAAAATAAAGAAAGGAGAAAAAGGAAGAATAAAGGAAGCATGGTTAAGTAGTGGAGACAAAAAATTTAAGTGTAGTTTCAAGGAGGTGAGTCACTATTTACCATATGTACCATAGCTACGCCCCAAGCCTATATTACAAGCTTAGAAAAGTCCTAAAGTGATCCTAGTCTAATTGTCTAAAAATCTAAGGCATAGAAAATAAGGGAAATCCTATGGTATTTCATGCGCATTGTTTGAACATCTTTGTGTATGTGAGTGTTTTGGCATAGTACATGCATTGATATTCATTATGATACTGTGAAAGTATGGGACTTCTTTTTTGTAAGGGTACATAGGTTGAATTGTTGACTGCTTATTTGTTCGGGTAATTTTATTTGCATACATGCTTGGTTGTTTTTTTTTCTAATCTAATCCCATCGCTTGATTTTTTTTAATTCCATGATATTATGCTAGTTATACACACATTATGGTTTTGATAGTTATTTATAGGAGGGGATTGAAATTTGGAATTAATCTACAAAAATTGATTATTGTAGGTGCCTTAGGTTTTTTTTAGTTAGACATCATGGTTGTGTATTGAGTGTTAGTTTCCTTAAGACATGCAAAAATTGTAAGTTTAAGGTGTCGATGTGTCATTGTTTCATGGAACTTTTGATTCTTAAAACAAGGAAATTATGTAGGGACTTAGGTATTCTTGTTAGATATGATTTGTGTTTGGGTTGATTTTGTCGGAAAATAGGGTTTAAGAAAGAAGTGAGATGAAGGATTGGATGTGGCTTAATTTTTGACCCACAATTAAAGCCACAACTCGTGGCTTGGACCTACACCCCATGAAAAGGAGGTGACATGTGTTTTGAGGATGCTATGTAAAATCTGAGTTCCATAAGAACGACTTATGGACCATGACTCCAATCTGCACCACATGAGTTGAAGTCGTGAGTTGAGTGTTAAAGAATAAGCCCAAGTTTGAGTTATATGCCATTATCTATGGACAGTGACTCCAACCCATGCCATACAAGTTTAAGTCATGATGAAAAGTTCTGAAAGATTGATTTGCGCTATGATTTCCAAGACTTAAAGTCATGACTCATGGGTTCGATCCACAGCCCAACCAACGAGTCATGAGTTGCTGCCGACCCAAATTTCCTACATTGATTAGGATAGGTTTTATTTTGTATCTATAAATACTCTCTTAATATTTTATTTTTTTGCTATGCACTTTATATACTTTTTACATTGTTTGGAGTTTTGAGATACATTACTGATCTTAGGATTCTTGTTCTTAGTCTTTAGGGTTTATAATTGATTTGAGGTTTTAGTGTTTTCATCTTATTTTTTGTAAGTTCAAAATTATTCTTTCATCTATGAAATCTTCATTTCTTCTTAAAACTATGAGTAGCTAAACCCCATAACTAGGGTTTTGGGAACCATGATTAATTAACAAAGCAGGTTAAGTGCGAAGTCATTCTAGATTAGTGTTCTTGCATATATTGGTATTTCCTTCTTTTTTATTTCTTTCTTGATGGGTGCATGCATTAGGAACTCTCCTATATTTTATACTTTCTTGCGAGAGAGGTAAAGATTAGAAAAAAGATATAGCAATAGTAATTTGAATCTACCAACCTTCATCTAGTTTGTTTGAGCCGTAACTGGGATAGTTAATCTGAGATCACAAAATAAGGGATACTCTAAAACTAAGGGGAGATTAGTGAAATTCACCTAAACCAAGGTAGAGTACATTAGTTGATACATAACTTATTAGATTTTGCATGAAAGTCATTAGATAATTTGACAACCTAGATAAATCTATGGAGTTATGAAGTCATGGGTAACACAATCCTAATGCTTGTCTTATTTTGATCACAACCCTAATTACCCAACAATAGTTATTGTTACTCTTATTTTTAAAAAATACCCTCATTATTTATGCAATTTCCAATTGCATCAGTAAGCTTTTTATAGATTTTTAGCCATTTCCTCATGGGTTTGACCCCAACCTAGTTGAGTTCTATGTTTGATTTAAAGACCGCTTTATACTTTCATTATGGTGTAATACAGGCAGTATCAACTATTACATGTTCAAAATTCTAAACCCTAATTATATTATGAAATCCATAATTCTTGGACTTGATTTATTAAATTCCTTAATTCACTTAATCATGGAATTGCCATAATAGTTGCATTCTTCCGATATGGTGGGTTATGAACAATAGATGACCCAGGATTTCATGCATATACTTATGTAAATTATGTCCTCTAGTTTACATGTTTTGAATTATCTCAGATAATGCATTTATTTTCAATATTTAGAAAATTACTATTATTGAGTATTTTAGTTATCAATGTCATTCAGTTGGAAGTAGTACTTAGCACCAAAAAGACGTTGGGATAAAGGTTCACTGATCAGTTAGGATAAGACCTTTAGTAGATGTCCCTAATAACAAAAACTATGACACCACTATAGGTTTAAAAGAGTCACCTATCAAACTAGGCTTGACCCCTTAGTCCTTTTGGACATCAGTTTAGTAGATCCACATTGGTCAGTGTTCATACCCTTGGTAAAGTACATAATATCCATCTAGTTGGGCTTATAGGTTGGACCCTAATTATCTTAGATTGGGGCATGTTAGTTATTAATAGCTTCCATAATTAACAACTCAATCCATAGTTCATAGTTTAGAGTTAGATACTTTAATTACCTTGTATTTAATTATTCAGTTTATCATATAGTACATATTTATTAATTGGTCTTGCATTAGTTTAGTATTTTAAATGCATCATGTTTAGCCTATATCAGTTATTCCCTATCTCATATACCTAGTACATTTAAAGTACAAATTGTATACTTTCTTTCAAGCTAACATTATTCCATGATATAGCTTCGAACGTTGCAATATCCTGATCAAACTTAGTATGATCTCATACTACACCACCTGGGGTACTTTGTTGAGTCCTCATCATTCAAAGACTAGTATCAATATCAATATTTCATTTTATTTTATTTTCATTTTAGAAAGTTAAATTTAGTTGGGGCTTGTTCCAAACAACTCATCTTATTAGAGATATTTAAGTATATAGCTAGATGTTCAACAGTTATTTCAGTATTCATATTGTTATTCAATCCCATGGGTTAGCTTGGGGTCACTCATGACTCTAGGTACCTATGTTATTACTAGGGGCAGTCTCGTGTTGTGACATTACTACTTTTTTATAAAAAGGAATTTATTCCTACCTATTAACTCTAAACTGATTATTCAAAAATGAAGGTCTTACAACCTTTATTATTGGAATATGATATTTTCAACTAAACTTACTAATTTAAAAACATAGATTAGGGCTACTTTTGGTCTATTTATTGATCCACCCATTTTACCACTACTTACTTACTTCAGTTATTGGAGATTCAAACCCTTTATACATTATTATATTGCTTAACACCTGAAGTTGATATTTGGAAATAGATTTATATTTTTATACCCATTTATCATGGATTTGAGTCCAATCACGTTCTTTATCTCTTGTTTCTATCCAATACTAGATAAATTAGTTGGATATGGGATATGGAAGTCCTGGTTTGGGAGCAAACACTGTATTTGGATATTCTGAGTCCTTTATAGGTCCTTTCATCTATCGAGTCACTCTGTACTAGAGAAGGATGGTCATCTTAGGTCTTACCTTTGTGAGCTACTAAGTTGGAGGAGATGTATACACTTGTTATGTTATGGAATTTGATTGGTTAATGGTACTAGAATATCCTTGTATTCATTCATTAATATGCATTACCAATCACTAGAATAATTGTTTGGCACCTATATCTATCAATATTATGGAGGCTGTATAGGTACAATTCATGGATACTATTTGTTGAGTATTGCTTGTACCTTCTGGTCTTTTGGGGGCTTGGTTGGGTTATTTGTTGTTCAGGCTTTTCAATTACTTCATTGTTGATAATTTTATATAGTTCATCGCATGTTGGTTATAGATTCTTACCCAAGTTTGTCGGTATGTTTCTGATCCATTTTACCTAATATGGTAAGGTTTATCATTGTAAGATTATCTTATGATTAAACATATTTTGTCTAGAGACCCTGATTGTGCTAGTGTTAGATCCCTTACTATTTATGACCACTATGATCTTAGATTAGCAACCTCAGAGTAGTACCTTCATATTTTGTTATTCGTAAAGTGAGATATAATATTGATATATATATATATATATCATTCTTTGGATACTCGTTATATATTATTTCCTTTTTTCATGCTACTATCACATATCATTTATCTCTTTCTTTATTATACTATTGTAAATAAGTTAGATACTTATGGATTTGCATTTCATTTGAGATTACTGGCTGTATTTAATAGTTTACCCTTAATATTTCATTAGCATTATTATGTTGTGTCACCTAAGAAGTTGCTTGTATTTTATATTCCTACTTTACATATTATTTATACTTACATTATCTTTGGATCTTAGTCAATGAATGACTATTGAGTACCTCATTTTTTGTACTCATACTACACTTCTGCAGGCTGCAAAGCATAGTATGAGATCTCACTATTAATGTGTACATTGTGTGGACCATTCATGGATTAGAAATTTGAGGTGAGCTCCTGACAGTATGATTTATTCCTACTCTATCTTTTTATCAAAATGATCTCTATTTTTTTACTAACAGACAACTTTGTATATGCTTACTCAGTATTCCACTTTGCAATCCTATTACATTAAAAACTCTTACAGTGTCTTCACCAGGTTTTGGGGATTTATTTGCATACTTCTTGTCTTCTTTCTTTTTTTATTTAGTTTTTCTTCCGGTTTTTTAATTATTCTGTTACCAATTTTCCAGACTACAAGTTGTCTTACTTGCTAGCGGGTTATGGTAGGTGCCATCATGGCTCAAGAAATTAGGTCATGCCAAAGTGATAGGTACACACTTAAATTATTAGGTCTAACTTTGTCTTAAATGGTCTCATGTATATTCGGACATGTTGTACCTTATTTATGTGTTTTTTGCTACCTAGTTTATTTCATTCAATTTCATTTCATCTTGTGCTTAACATAAATGTTTTGTTCTAAATATTATTTGTCTATCATTTCATTTAAAATTCTTTTGAACTATGTTTCACCATTTTTGACTCAACGAGATATGTAGGTGAAACAAACTCTCGATAGTATTTCCTGTAGCCTTTCCGTCTTCCTTTATAATGGAAACTAGGGTAGGACTTTTAAGGTGTCAAAAATTATACAAAATAAAACTTTTGGCTATAGGTTGTATAGAAGAGATTTCTTTTAGAACTTGATGTGCCATAGTTTTATGGAACTTTTAATACTTAAAATTGGAAAATATGTAGGTACATTTTGGTACATATGATGTATTTTTGTGTTTATGTTGCAGGAACCTATGTTTTGGGTTTAAATGAAGAAAAAAAGTTGAAGGCTACAAAAAATCCCACCTATGAGACAACCTACATGTAATGACCCTTTAGGTCATTTTTTATATTTCCACTTATTTTTGCTTTTAGGTCTTTCCCATAGCTGCCCTAAGTTATTTATGACTTACTAGGACAGACAGCTTGGTTACCGGTAATTCATTTTGTTTTTAAAGATAATTCTCAGTTTAGAAGTCTTCATTGGTTCCAAATAGCCACGAGCAAAAACTTTAGAAAAAGAATATCATATACAAATTCTAACTATGCTAGTAGATCCAAAATATCAATTTCAAGCTAGGTAGACCTTTGGTTCGAGTTCAAATTCACTCGAGCTTATTTCGACCTATTGCTTGGAAAGTTCAAAAATTAATAAATTAGGTATGGGACCCACATTTTGTTGAAATGATCTTAGATGCAAAATGCAGCTTTGCCATCATATCCGAAACATCGAATTTAGAATTGTTACATAGTTTATTTACAAAAATCAAATTCCAAAAGAATCCTGAGGCATTGTTGGAAACTAAAAAAAAATTCCAATTTAGCTAGTGTTGGTGCATTGCGATTATGCAAGGGCCACTATTAACGCCCTATGGCAATTGAAAAAGGTGTATAACGATCTCTTTGTCACAATATAAATACTTGGATTGCAATTGCAACATCTCCATACCTGGTATGGGTATAAAATGACCTACTTAGTCGCGTTTTGGTAATTTTTTCTTCATCCTAGACAGCCAAGAACCTTTAAAGGGTGTGATAACTCTAAATTGAGTCTTTTGGATGACATGGGAGCTTGCTAAACATCTATTATAGTGATTATCATCCAAACTAAGGTAAAATTTCAATAATTTCTTAGGTTTTGACCAAAGCCCCAAATTACTTAGGGCTTGATTTTACCCCAATTTTTTCTTGGTGTTTACCCATTTCTTTAGGGTTATGATTCCTTTATCATGTATGGATGTTGGGTTGCCCTCGAAAACTTAATTACTATAAGTGGGATCCACTTGGGGTTGTTGGTGTCATTTTTGTACCTAAAGCACAATGGTGCAATATGGATATTATTATTCTAGTATTGTTGAGTATATTATGATTGTAATAGCGTGATGTCATTTTGGTATTGTGAAATAGATGAGATTTTGGTGAATTATGTAAGGATTTATGGTTCGTCTTTGAGGTAGTGTTCTGTCTACTCTTCTTCGTAAGATGATTCATGTTATATATTGCGTATGAGTATGAATGTTAGGTTTGATTATGGGTAGAATGACCAAGTCTTTATTATTGAAATTTAGGGATAAGATGAGGTTTTTTTTACCCATAAGGTTACATATTTTTTGTACTTTTTGAATCCTGCTGCCTTCTCACTGGATTGAACTAATTCATAGTATTGATAGGATGTGATGCTAGGTTTGAGATAGTTTAAGTGTTGGAATCATGGTTAGTATGATTAACTTCAGTTGGGCTAGTCTAATGATCTTGAAATCATAATTTGAGTAGAGTTGACTTAAATTCCCTTATTTCTAGACAAAATTCCCATCTTAGGATTGGGTATCGCTTACTTGATATCTATAATTTGAAATAGATACCTTAGTCTAGTTTGGGGTATAAATTGCCTAATATGGACGTTGAGGATTAGAAGTAGGTTTTTCTGACCTACCTTAGGCCGAGACTTGGGTTAGCCCTTATGGACTAAGTTGTGGATCTTAGGCCTAGTTGAGAGTATTAGCTCTTAGAATAAGTTTACATTGTGGCTTGTTAAATTATGATGAATTTCCTTGGATTATGATTAATGGCCTTTAGAGATGTTATTTCATCTTAGATATGATAATTGGACTATAGTGACGATGTTCCTTATATTTATTAGATATGTTTCATTAATGCATCATGGATCCTAGATGTGAGATGACTCCTATGTGTGAGACAATTGTAGATATGCTTTATTGCTTATAAAGATGTTAGGTCTCGTGATTATGATATGACTTATAAATTTGAAAAAATGCATGAATATTATTTTGATATGGGGTTCAGATATTTATGTAGGCCAAAGGCCATGATTTGTTGTAATTGTTTCGAACACATTATTGAGTCCAAGACCTTGTTATGATATGAGTTGATCATCCAGGAAATGTCTATCCTTGTAAAGGATACAATTGTAGTTTATTGTTATGTTAAAGTTTATGGTTCCATTGTATGAATACTGGTGATGGCATGCATAGATTTGGTATATTTATGATTGTTGCATCGATGATTGATGCGATTTTAATTAGATTATAATGTTATTACTGTTGTCACTAATTGAGGGTCAAAGCCCACTCTCTACCTTAATAATAAATTTCTTCATAATAATAATTCCCAGCTTTAATAAATAGTTTATATGTAAAAAAGTTAATAATGATGTTTTGAGGACTTTAACAAGATAAGTTTTTATCTATGTTGATATTACTAATTGCTTTAATCGTGAAAGATTATGACCGTTTCTACAGTTTTATAATGATTTAGTTCTGAAGTTCACTCCGGGAACAAAACTTACAGATTTACTCTCTTTTAGCTATGACTTAAGCCCATGAACCAATCATATCTAAAAACATATCTCTCCGATATGGGACGAAGAAAGATTCTAGATTTATAATATAAATCCTAGGTAAGACCTGATGAAAATTATAATATTAATGTTGTGTATAAATTCCTATTGATAATATTATATTGATAAAGAATGATGAATTATGGGAATATACTCTACTATGCTTCTCTTTTCATGTTTGTTTACTTTAGCTCTTCTGGGGCTTGTTCAATACTTTACCCCTCGTGGGGCTTGTTATTTACTTTAGCCCTTGTGGGGCTTGCTCTTTACTTTACACCTTGTGGGGTGCACTTTTAATTATTGACATTGATTTGGATATTATGATGATATGATGATACCCGTCAAGGCCAGAGGATATTATAATGATGTGATGATGCCCGATAAGGCCGTTGGGTATTATAATAATAAGACGATACCCTACAAAGATCGAGGATATTATGATGATGTGATGATACCCGATAAGGCCGTATGATATTATGATGATGATATTTACCCTCCAATGACGGAGGATGATTATTGATATGCCTATATGTACATCTACCATTTTGAGTCCGGCTAGCCCATTGTATATAATTTATATATATATATATACTTGGTAAGTCATAAGGATGATTATGATAATCATGGTTAAGATAATAACGGCTATGGCATTTATGGTTATGACATTGGTATTATGATATTATGTATTCTGTTGCATTCATACTTGCATGTACATCTCTTATCACCAATATGCACCTATATCTATCAGCTCGTATCGGAGGGTTGCATAGATATAGCTGATGACTATTCCTTATGTTATTGTAAGCTAATTGAATCTTTTTAGCCTAGGGCAGTGGGGGTATGCATAGTCTTGGCGAGGTATTTTATTGTCTAGAAGAGTTAGTTACTCGCATCGTTATTGACATTATTATTATTATCATTGTTATGGTTTGTTTATGAAATATTCGTCATTGATCCAACATCAAGACTTATGCTATGATTTTGACCTCTTTATCTTATGATTATACTATTATGCATAACTAGCTGATGAATGATATATGAATTAGAACCTGAGTATTCTAGTACTAGTTCCTGCTATTATTATGAGGTCCTAAATAGCTAGTCAGATTATATAGGTTGGACTTTGAGTAGACCTTGGTTATACTTACATACATATGCAAACCTAGCTATATGTAGCAATGTTGCCATATATCCTTTTCTTTCATTAATTTAGATTGTATATTCATTCCTTGGTTTTGTATATATATATATATATATCTTCCTTCAGCCTTTACGTTGTAAGTTAGTTGGTGATATACGATATTGTGTTGAGATTCCCAAATATGGCTAGAATAAGCTTGTGCATTCTAATTACTTCCTTAGACTTAAAATGCTAGTCTCTTGGACTTGAATAGGATAGCTTATCCTTATTATATCATTGGGTGTCTTATATTGTTACTGGACAATTGATTTTAGTTTTCCATTCTGTTTATATATTATATATATCTACTTTATCTTCGGAGCTCAATCGGTAGTTATGTAATGAGTACCATATGTTTGGTACTTATACTACATTTTTGTAACCTACAGATCATAATAAAGGTTATTGTTATTAATGTGTGTGTCATGTAAAGTAGCCATGGTTTGAAGACTTAGAGTGAGCTCATGATAATAAGAGTATTACTTATCTCTCTCTTATGTATTAGATTAGTCTCTATGTTTTATTTAAGATAAGTTATATCAGTGTATTTATTTTTACTTTACTTTTAAATCTTATTATGTAGAAGCTCTTGTACTGATGCCACGAGGTCTAAGGATTATATTGTGTAATTGATCTGGGATTTTGGATATTCCACATTGTTTCCTTTATCTATTTCAGTAGTCCATTACTAGCCATTCCGGACTACTGGATTGGTTTTCCTACTGGTGGGTTAGAGTAGGTGCCATCATGACCTGAGAAATTTTGTCGTGATACTATGTGGTGTGGGCGCTACCTACGACCATTGTAAGTGGCCTCATGGGTGTCAGAGATGACAAGTTAAGAGTACCTAAATATTCATTTTTTCCTTGACATTGATAAAGATATACCTACGGCCCATAAGCAGTACTTACGCCGCCATAAGTAGCATTGTGAGTATTAGAGATGGAAGATCAGAGGCTCTGAAGTTTTGAAGATTTTTTTTGGCAGTGATGAGAAGGCTACTTACGGGCCATAAGTCCTACTTACTCCATGTAAGTACCACCGTGGGTACAAGTACCGAAGTATGCTGAACTCTAAAGTTTGTTTGTCATTTATGACACCCATTTACGGGGCATAAGTACCACTTACGCTGAATTAGTGGGTTCATAAGTGGACACCAACCCAGTTTTTCTTGTTCATTTAGGTTAGGATTTGTTGGGTTTCTATGTAATTTATAAATAAACTTTTGATGTTTTAAGCTAGTTTATGCACTTTTTATATTCACAAACATATATTGATTTCAAGATTCGACTTTTGATCTTAGAATCCTTTATTCTTGATTATTTGATTGAGTATGAATTTGAGAATTTTGTTTTGCTCTTCAATTATTTGATATTCTTTTGATGATTTCTTTATTAAATTCCATGGATTTTCTTTCAACTATGCATGGCTAAATCAGCTAACTAGTGTTGTGGGAGCCCTAGCTGAAGAACAACATAGAGGAAGTGTAAGGTCTTTGTAAATCAGTTTGTATGCATGTATTGTGATCTTATTTACATTGCATGCTTTGTTCAATGTGGCATAAGTTTAGAACTTGCCTGTATTCGAGATTATATTCACAAGTGAGTTTAAGATTAGGAAAAGAAGATTTTGACAATAATTTGAGGCTACCACCTTCGTCTAATCAACTTGACACCAAAAAGGAGATAGTTGAACTGGGATCAAAGACAAGGGATAGTAAGGAGACACTTTGAGACTCATAAGGTAAAGTGTGAAATTTACCAAGGTGTTCAAAAGATGGATAGTGATACCTACCTTGTTAGATTTTACATGCAGTGCATTAAGATAGTCGGATTGAGCACAATAAGTCTACAGAGTTAGGAATCCAGGGAGAACAAAGTCGTAGTACTCATCTTAGGATGATTTCAACTCAAGTGATCAAGACTTATTGCTACTTTATTATTTTAATAGAAAAATCCCCCATTTAGTTTTTCCATATTTTCTGACTACTTCTACAGATTTGTGAGAGATATTCGACCAATTTCCTGTAGGTTCGACCTCAACCTCTGTTGATTTAATTTATTTGATATCAACCGCATTATACTTGTTGGAGGAGTAGGTTTGGGCAACTTCAAATTTTGGAATCGTTGTTAAGGAATATGATTATGGATTGATTGATAGAGTTCATTAAGGTTGTTGGGTTTTGTTTCTGCTCTTCTTAGGGAAAATGACGGTGCATGCCTAGTACTAGAAGTCAAGTCAAACCCTTGATCCCATTTGATCCAGATCTTAAAAGAGCCCTATGATAGAATCATGAGGTGTTGGAACACAGTCGTGAAGCTTATTATAAGGGGCTTAAAATTAATCCACATAACTTGCTATCCCCATCTCCATATGGTGTTTAGGACACAGCTGTGCAAATCACTTTGTGGTTATTAGTGAAAGCAAATGCGAGGAGGGGATAATGAGGTTGACTATTATGCAGTTCTAGAGTAGAGACAGAGACATAAAGCTAATTGTCAAGCAGAAATCAATAGATCTAAAAGAGATCGAGCTCCAATGCACCCAACATATCAGTACGTTCAAGCATACAGTGATCTAGAGGATGAGCTTAGGTATCTTTAGCCGATAGAAATAGGAGATATCATTCCTCCTAAGTTTCCCCAAGGGAGAAAGTTTGATATCACAAGTTCTATGATTTAGATACTAAATCTGAAGGGTGTGTTTGCAGGTTTACCAATTGATAAAGAAAACATGCACATCATAAATTTTATTGCAATTTGAACTTTATATAATATACATGGGGTGAGTCAAAAAGCTTTAAGACTCAAGCTGTTCCATTTTGTCTAATTGGTGAAGCGACATTATGGTTAGGGGAACTACCTCATAAGTTCGTTACTACTTGGAATGAGTTGCAGAAGTATATCTAAGACCGGATTTTCCCTCCTGCCAGAATATTGAAATTAAAGGACAAGATTGATAATATCAAGAATTTCATTGTGAACCAATGTATGAGGCATGATTTTGGTTTATGAAGAAGTTGATGATGGTGCCTAATCAAAATATTTTAGGGAGAAATCTCTTGGAAATTTTCTATCATGCCTTGAATAACAATTGAAAAGCTATTACAAACACTATTATGGGTGGAGCTTTCATGAGCCTACATTGGGAAGCAATATCAAAAAATATAGATTGGATCTCCCTTACCAACTGAGGGTGGTATATTCAGGAGGAAAAAAGAGGTGTTAATATTTATGATATTAGTTCTTCCAGCGAGCAGAGAATTGTAGATGATACTATGGATGAAAAAGTTTCATAGCTATGGAGATCGGGTTATTGACTAAATAATTCACAACTATGAATTCTAAAAAAGTAAATGTTGTGGTCGAACAAGGTAAAGCACCTAAGTTGTATGATTCTAATATTGACGAAGAGGCGAAGTATCTAGATAGAGAGTTGGTGGGTTTTTTAGCCTAGTTCCAAGGGTCTGATTAAGACACTTAGAACTCTAGGTAAGAAAAATAAGGTCATAATTATTATGGGTATAGATATATGGATCGATGTAGGTAGAGATTGTGATTGAAGGTGTAAGGATTATTATAAAGAGAAGACTGGTGCATATGTTCCATCGAGGAATTATGACACTAAGTTAAAGATGGAGGCATTGCCTAATAAACTGGTAGAGCGATCAGAAAATCAATAAATTTGCCTTAAGGAGATTAAGGAAAACATTTTAGGTTTGACCCAGAAAGTGGAATCTGTATGCTACTGCGGTCAATCAACTTGAGCAAAAATTTGGTCAAATTTTAGAGATCCATCTACTATTCACCCCATCTACTATTCTATCAAAGCATTAAATCTTTTGCAAAAAATTAAACATTCACTGAGCAGGAGTTACTCACGGTAGTTTTTGCTTTTGAAAAATTTTGATCCAATTTGATAGGGACCAAAATCATAGTTCACACTGATCGTGCCACATTGAGGTATCTTATGCTGAAGAAATATGAAAAATTTCCATTGATATATTGGGTTCTCTTGTTGCAAGAATTTGACTGAGGTGAAAGACCAGAAAGGCACTAAAAACTAGGTTGTGGTTCACTTATCTTGCCTCGGAGAGGAGGAAATCAAGATGTTAGGGGATAATGTTTATATAGATGGTATTTTTCTAGATGAGCAGGTCTTGGCAGCATCTTCAGACATAATCCCCTGGCTCTCTAATCTTGCCTACTTCTTTGGCAAGTAATCTTGTTCTGGAGGATTTCGTCATTCTAGCAATAAAAGTGGTTCATGCATGCAGTGAGGAAGTTTTTTTTTGAGATATACCTTATATATTTGGATTTTTATGAATTTAGTTATTAGGAAATATATTCTTGATATGGAGATGATGAGCACTTTTTAGACTTGATATTCATCATCAGTTGGGGCAATCATGGTGGTATCGGCATAGCCTAAAAAATTTGCAGTATGGGTATTATTAGTCGACTATCTTAAAGAATGCTCATGATTTTGCTAAATCATGTAATTAGTATTAGAAGCAAGGTAATATGTCGTGGAAATATGAACTCCCCATGACATCTATCTAAGAGTTGGAGTTGATTGATATGTGGGGAGTTGATTTCATGGGTTTATTTTGGAGTTTCAATAGGATAAAGTATATTCTGGTGGCGGTTGACTATGTTTCTGAATAGGTTGTAATGGTTAGGCTTCCCAATAATGAGGGAAGAAGTTTCACCCTATTTTTAAAGAACATCTTTTCTTGATTTTGCACTCCACGAATACATAAACCACCTGATTGCTTGTAATGACCCTCTAGGTCATTTTCTATATTTCTGCTTATTTTTGCTATTCAGAGCTTTCCTATAGTTATCCCAAGTCATTTATGAATTGATGGAACTGACAATTAAGTTAAAGGAAGATTGTTTGATTTTTAGATCTAATTCCCTATTTTGAAGTCTTCGATGGTTCAATTTGGCTATCGGGCAAAGAATTTAGTCAGACAACCTCGTATGAATATTCTAACAATTCCAACAACGCTAGGTGGTTCCTTAATTTGGGTTTTGAGGCTTCTAAACTCATTTAGAGCTATTGTCCAAAAATTAAGAAAAATGTCACATGGGCGTTGTCAAGACCCAAGACTAAGCCCTAGTCGTTACACAGTTCTTAGAACCACAAGTAATCCAATCTAGCCCATGTATTGTATATATATATATATATGAATGCTAAATAACTAAGAAGAAGCATAATGAACATATATAAGTTGTTTCAACACATAACTGATCAAAATTTACAACACCAAAATCATAGAGAGAGACATAAATTTCAAATATTGACTTTGACTACTGACCATCTATAAAGCCTCGACTATACTAATGATAGATTTATAGGACATGCTTGAAACTATCCCAAATTAGTACATACGAATAAAAAAACAATGCATGAACAACAAGTGACTTGAGTCCTCAAGTTAGGAGAACTCATCACCTGTTAGTTAGAAGCAACAATCTTGTTACATCCTGGGTTTTGGCCGTAGAAATTTTCCTTGAAACCCATTCTTCAAACCCAATACAACTCTAGGGTACGAGCAGTATGCTGGGGTACAATTGGTATAGTGTAACACCCCGAGTCTGTACCCAGAATGCTGCACGGTGCTCATAGTCCTGAAGGACCACAAGCTAATCCATAATTGATACCTGCTGTGAGCAATGAATATTAGTAATACTGTAATAAAAATATAACTGAGATAAATGCGGAAAACTGCCTTAAGGTTCAGATCTGAAAATAAACTTAATATGGTATAACAATACTAAAGCTAAAATATCTGTCTGAAAATACACTAGTTTGAAAAGCCTCTAAACTGTCTGAACTGTGGAGTTGATGGGACAAGTCCCCAACTAAATCCGACCACTGAACATGAACTAAAATGCTAAAAAACAATCATTTCCTCGAACTATAAGGACTCACCACTACTCTATCTGCTGAGAATTTGAATTTTCTAAGGGTGCTCCAGAGCCCGTGCATTTGAACCTATGATATAAGACATCATAACAAAAAAAAACATATGTCAGTACTTTGAATGTACTGGTATGCTCAGTGAGGTAGGCTAAAATTCATGGGTTCATATGCAAGAACAATACTAACTGAATAACATAAGTATGACTAAATAAGAGTACATACATGAATATTAAAATTGTAACTGAGATCCTGATAACACTGACTACTGAGTCTGAATAATGATTAATTAATATTTGAGTTTACTAATACTATATTATTGAAGATTAAATAATTATATCTGAAAGTCCTATATCTATGGAACTATACTGAGTTCCGTAATGAGCTAAGTGATTGTATCAGACAGTCCTGAATCTGTAGAATTGAACTGAGATCTATACTGAGACTGAATCTGATATGAGACTAAAACTGTGGGAGGTAACATCTAATCTACATACCCCAATTAAGATGATTGAGTTGGGGTCTAATATGTAATCCTAATTAGAAGGGTTTCAGTATTGTTCCACGGGTAAAGACACCTGTTGTGGAGTAAGTCCTAACTAACGAGTGACCCCTGAGATCAGTCCTAATCTAGTAGGTGATCCCTGAGTATGTCAATCTCATCTAATTGGTGACATCTCAAAACCTACGCTGGCTACATAGTTCTTGAACATAGGGATTTCTTCTAGGGACCCAGTCCTATCTAACGGGTATGCCCCCATCCCTAGGTTCGCTCGATGCTGAATCCTACTCCCAACTAAATAGACACTGAATTGATTTTCTAGTTCATACTAGGCTTGACTGAATTGTTACTGAGTTTACTGAGTTTTGTTGACTGACTAAATACTACTGAATCCTATTAATTGAATGAATACTACTGGGTTCTGAAACTTACTGAGAATACTACTTATTGTCACATGATTGATACCATTCTGTAACTGATTTTGGCTCTAATTAAACAACTAAATTGTAAGGTATTAAATACCCCCAGGACTCGACAACATAAAAATTAAATCATAGCATAGCCTTGAAAAACATAATCATGTGCACTTGTTCATAACTCATTCATGGAGGCATTTTATCAAGAACTTGCATGATACAACTTGCTCATAATCTAACATGACATGATTTCTTTATCTTATTAGTTCACATGAATAATTCATCGATCACTTAGTGAGCATGATATATGTACATAATATTAACAACAAGTGGGCATCATAATTAAACTCCAACTTCATAATTTCAAGGGTTCAACATAGATTCACATGATATTACATATATATCAATTAGCCTCACATGAAAGTTATCATAAAACATGGATTAGAATCCCAATTAATTATTATAAGCTTGAATATAATTAAACCCAATATGGAATTCATGAAATCCATAAACTTGAAGTTTATAAATAGTTTCTTGGACTCCAAGGGTGGAAGGGACCCTTGGACGAACACTTCACATGCCTTGCTTGTTAAATTCTTTAAGAATGATGGTGAATTCTTGGATCTTGAGTTTTAATTTAATTCTCCTAGTGTTTGTTCTTGAGATCTTTTTGTGAAGAATGAATGAATTTGTCCCTCCAAAGGGTTTAATTTTGTGTTTTGGGAGATGAAGGACGTGGGAAAAAAACTCAAATACCCCTAAGTACATAGTCTTTTAATGACTGAAAATTATGCTATCAACGCGCAGATCGATACACTATATCATTGGTATCGATACGATGGACAATGCGTCGCATTGAGATCACATCGGTTCAGTAGAATATGACACTAGAGCTGGGGAGAATAATTATCAATGTGATAGTAGACGCGGAACATCGAGATCGCGTTGATTCACTGGTTTGGGATTCTAAAGGTGATTCAAACGCAGTCCAAAACTTATCTGAGAACACCTACGGATATTCCCGATCATGAATTAACTTAAATATCAATATTTAACAGAAGTAAAGGTAGCAAAAAAAGATTGCCAACTTTCAAAGGCTAAAATAACACTATGTGGGAATACTTAACTAAAATTTTCCAAGTCTGGGACCCCTTAACAAGCTTATAGGACTGAATTAAGCTAAGAATTTTGTAGGGTCTTACATATGGTCCTATTGTATGTTGACCTGTGTTAGTTGGTAGGATGGTTTTGATCACTATAATGGTCATGGCATAGGGGTGCGAGTCATAAGAATTGATATGAGTCGTATCGGTAACTCGTATAATGGGCAGTGTTTGATCCTTTTTGTTATTCCTTCAAACAGGAATACAGATTATGGGTACGGATTGTATGATGGGGTTACGACTTGGTTGGATGAGGCATATGTTGGACAGTTTCTGATCAAATGGTTAAGGCCTGGGTACGACTGGTGAAAACTAATCGTAAGGAAGGCTATGACTCGTAAGAGGGTCAGTCGTATCCCTGTGATGGGTTTTGAAGGGACTTAAGTGGGAGTATTTTGGATATTTCCCCATGACTTATAATATACTTAGGAGGTGACATACCATATTATTCTATTCATTATCACTTATTAAACTATTTCAAAACACATAATAATTATCTCAAGAGCTTTTGGTCCAAGAGAGCTAGGGTTTCAACTTAAGGATTGCTTTGGGGATTTCTTTGGTGATTTTTTTTCATCATTTTTCTCAGTTTAAGGCATGTGTCTCTTCCCTACTTCATACTTCTATAAAGGCATGGATTTTATGGATGCTTTCATGGTTTTAATGTTGCATAGTTTATGATTTTTAACTATTAATTGGAGTTTTTGTTTATAATGGCTTTGTTATGGTTTCCTATGGTTTAATTATTCTTTTTATGCTTCAATTATGGTTTTGGCAAAATTGGATTCCATGGTAATGGTTTAATGGTATTTGGAATTGGTTTTTGTTATATTATGCCCTCAAAGTGTTTGATAAAATTCTTATAAGTATATGTTCATTGCATTGACTTCTTTAAATGGAACTCTTTCTTGTTTTCAGATTATACATAAAACTACAAATGGTTTAAATGGTTTACAAAGGTTAAATGCTAATTGGTTATTCTTTTGAAGGACATGGTAGTCTCCCAAGAGGTTAATATGGTAAATGAAAAAGGGAACTTGAGATTCCCCTTAACCTAAATGGTTTGGCTATGGATAAATCTTACAAGTATGGTTGGTATGGTGATACCACTAATAATTTTCCTTGGTAATAAATTCTAATTGGATTGTTTGGACATGGTTTTTTATTTGCGTATTAATGGCGGGATATGTAATTAAGCTATGGAAGGTAGAGGTTCCGAGGGGATCGATATTGGAAAATTATATTTGCTGATATGAGGGGTCTTCAATGACCACGTGCGAGTGTCATGTTTTATATTGGAGGGATTTTCTAACATCCCATGGGATATTTCATAGTCATACGGCTACACGTACTAGGACTCTTTCAGTAGGGGGAGTTAAACCCATACGGCCCATGGTTGTAGTTAAATAGAAAGGTTATATAGCCCAGGTGAAAGGTTTTAAATACATGCTAAACACAGATTTCCTTTCCCGATACTTATATATATGTATGGTTTTATGCATTAGGGATGGTTTTACTTGGTTTTTTAAATTGTACTACTTTATCTTTATCCTAAGATATATGCTAGCAGTCATTCGCTAACCTATCTACTAGAGGTTGCATACGCACGCTATGTAGGAACCGACCTTTCAACTCCTCCTACATAGTGATTGATTCTAGGATAGATTTTGGATTCAAGTGGTGAGCTTTCATCTTTTTGAAAGGTTCCATTTTATTGTATAGACATTCTTAGACATATTTCTTTTGTTTTGGATATTGGTTTTGCCCATAATTAGGGACATGCCCCAATCGGATAGTTGTATTCTTTTGGATAGGGGCTTTGTCATATTTTCAAGGGTTAGTATTGGCGTGACTGGTATTGGTATCAGCCTTAGCATTGGAATTGGTGTTGAGGCTGACATCATTAAAGGATATTATTAGTGGTTCTATCTTATAAAATTTTGGGTTTGATTATCATATTGTGTTTTGATATTCTCTTTGGTTTGGTATGGTATGGATGGTTGGTTTGGTGTGGGTAGACTGGGTTAGGTCAGTGACTATGTGACCCTATCCCAGAGTTTTTATGAGAGAATTTACACAATCTTGTTATATGCTCAAAATTTAGCTCATCTAAAGCTATGAAAGGTGGTTAGGTTAAAGGGGTGGACCCCGATCTTGGTTGGACTTGGTATGCACAGTACATCAAGGCCCTGGTTTGAGTCATGACAAGTTGGTATTAGAGCTTTAGGTTTATGGTCAACAGGGAGTCTACAAAGCCATGTTGAGTAGAGTCTCTTTTAGGGGTGTGAAGCACGTCCAATCATAGGAGACAGGCTGGGAGATATTTAGGAATATTTTACTTTCTTAAAATTCTCAGTCTTAGAATCTTCTCTAATCCCTGGTTCATTGTCTTCTAGATTATGCCTCCTAGATCTGGAACACAAGAAAATTCTTTCATCCCATCTGGAGATAATGCTGAAGGGGTACCTCCTACATCTGGAGTACATCTTTGATCTCATGGTCATAAACCTGATTATGCTGGAGTTCCTCCTATTCCTCCTACTGCTCCTCAGGTTTCTCATGGTAGCATAATAAATGGAGAGTTTTGTTAATCTATTCATGTTATTGCTCAGATGGTCGCTGCTCAGGCTAAGCGGTGTGCGTCTAGTGCTTTATCTTCTGAGGCCATAAGGGTTAGCCAATTTATTATGATAAGTTCTCCTACTTTTATGGGATTAAAGGTGGACAAAAACCCACAGGGCTTCTTAGATGAACTGAAGAAGATATTTTGAGTCATGCAAGCTTCAAATATAGAGGGAGTTAGCTTTGTGGCTTATCAGTTCAAAGATATTGTTTATCAGTGGTATGAAGAATGGGATAGAGATAAGGATGGTTTGGAAGAGGAAAGGTTGTAGGAAGCCATTTCTAATACCTTCATGGATCATTTCTTTCCTCAGGTGTTGAGGGGAGCAAAGATGAAGGAGTTTGTGAACCTCAAGCAAGGAAGGATATTTGTTAAGAAATTCTTCCTTGAAGTTTCATTAGTTGTCTAGGTATTGTCCTTATTTGGTTGTTGATATGAGGTCGAGAATGAGGAAGTTCGCTTTTGGGTGGAATAGAGATTTGATTTTGGAGAGCATGACTGCTTTTATTATTAGGGATATGGGCATCTCTAGGTTGATAGTTCATATGTAGTAGGTTAAGGATAAGAAGAGATAGTAGGTGAAATTTAGGATAGGCTGGAAAAGTAGGGTAGATTTTTTATCAAAGAGGTACACAGTCTTAGGGTGGTAGATATGGTTGAAAGTGGCAGAAAAAAATGAGGAGTTTTTGTTCCTTCTCTACTACCAGTTCTCCTTACCCACAGTAGTTGGGCAATAGGTGTTTCATAGGTGGTGATAATTCTCGGGCTCATGTTGTCCTATATCAGGAAAGTGGAGGTTAGTCTATTTTTTCATGCCCTCCTTGTCAGTTTTGTTGTTGTCCTCGTTAGGGATTCTGCGAGAAAGGTAGAGATAAGTACTTTAAGTGCAGTCAGGTAGGCCATCGGCTCAAGGGTTTTCCAACTAATAAGGTTTCTATGGGGGCGAATAAGATTTTGATGGCTTTATTTTCTACTCCTGCACCTGGTGGTATGGAATCTGCTTCTGTTACTGCTCTTGGTTCTAGTGTTGGTCGGAATAGGTTGTATGCTTTGGCTTCCCAACAGGAATCCAAGACATTACCTGATGTTGTTATTGGTATGTTAAAACTCTTGTCTTATGATGTATATTGTTTTCTTGATCTCGACTCAACTTTTTGTTATGTGGGTCCTTCTATAGCCGTGTCTTTTGGTTTTGATCTGAAAATTATTTTGGATTTTTTTACTATTTCTACCCCGATAGGAGACTCGATCATGGCTGAACGGTTCTATAAGGGGTGTGGTATCTGTTAGTGATAGGCAACCTTGGTAGATCTGTTTGATTTGGTAATGGCGAATTTTGATATGATTTTGGGTGTGGGCTGGTTGCATTCTTACTATACGTCTTTAGACTGTTGAACTCATAAGGTCATCTTTAAGTTCCCCAATGACCTAGATATAGAATGGGAGGGTTTTTCTTTAGCTCCTCAGGGGAGATTTATTTCTTATCTTAGAGCTCAAAGGTTAATCTCTAAATGGTGTCTTTATTACTTGGTTCAGGTTAAAGATTCTAACTCAAAAGGTCCTTCTTTGCAACCAGTTTTGGTGGTTAATGTGTTTCTAGAGGTCATTTTGGATGATCTTCCTAGTGTTTCTCTGGGTAGGGAAATAAAGTTTGGTCTTGATTTGCTTCCAGACACTTGTTCAGTATCTATTCCTCCATATAGAATGGCTCCAACTGAGTGAAGTGAACTAAAGGAGCAAATTAAGGATCTTCTGGATAAGAGGTTTATTTTTTCTTGTGTTTTTTTTGGGGTGCACCGGTATTATTTGTGCGTAAAAAGGATGGTTTCATTCTGATGTACATTGACTACAGTCAGTTGACAAGGTAACGGTCAAGAACAAGTATCCTCTAAAAGGATAGATAGTCTGTTTAATCAGTTACAGGGTACCATTCTTTTCTAAGATAAATCTTCGGTCTGGGTACTATCAACTTAAAATTAGGGAGGTAGATATCCCTAAGATAGTTTTTTATACTCAGTATGGGTATTTTGAGTTCTTGGTGATGTCATTTGGGTTGACCAATCCTCTAATAATATTTATGGATTTGATGAACAGGTGTTCAGGCAGTATTTGGATCTCTTTATCATTGTGTTTATTGATGACATTCTAGTGTTTTCGAGGAGTAAGGTGGATCATGCTAGTCACTTCCATATGGTGTTGCAGACCTTAAAGAAACATCGGTTGTTTGTTATGTTCTCTAAGTGTGTGGTTTGGTTGAATGTCGTGACTTTCTTGGGTCATATTATTTCTAGTAAGGGGATAATGGTTAATCCATAAAAGGTTGCTGCTGTGAAGAGGTGGACTAGGCCCACGACTCCATTTGATGTTTGGATCTTCTTGGGTTTAGCCAGGTATTATTGGCGATTTGTGGAAAGCTTCTGGTCGATAGCTACTCCTTTTACTAATTTAACTCAGAAGAAGGTTAAGTTTTCTTGGTCAAATTCTTGTGAGGGGAGTTTTGAGAAGTTGAAGGGTAGGTTGACTTTGGATACGATTTTGACTTTGCCAAAAGGCAATGATGGGTTTGTGGTTTATTGTGATTCATCTTGGGTAGGGCTTGGTTATGTTTTGATGCAGTATGGGAAGGTGATTGCCTATTCTTCTAGGCAGCTGAAAGTACATGAGAGGAATTATCCTACCTATGACTTGAAGGTGTTGGCGGTTATTTTGCTTTGAAAATATGGCGGCTTTATTTGTATGGTGTTCACATAGATATCTTTTCAGATCATAAGAGTCTTCAGTATTTGTTCACGCAGAAGGAGCTTAATCTCAGGCAAAGGAGATAGCTTGAGCTTCTCAAGGATTCTGATATGTGTCCTTACTATCACCCAGCCAGGGCAAGGCTAATGTGGTTGCTGATGCTCTTAATAGGTTGTATATGGATATTTTGGTTCATGAGGAAGAAGGAAAGCAACAATTAGTGAAGGATATTCATTGCTTGGCCAATCTTGGAGTCCGTATCTTAGATTCCAAACATGGTGGTATAATAGTGCAAGAGGTGGTTTGATTATCTCTTAGTGCAGAGATTAAGGAGAAGCAAGTGTTGGATCCGGTCTTGATGAAAAATCAAGAGTAATGTCGTTGGGAAAAAGTGGCGGTGTTTGAGATTAGTGGTGATGGTACTTTGAGATACCAATGGAGGTTGTGTGTTCCGAATGTCGATGGATTGCGACAAAGGATTTTGACTGAGGCGCATGAGTCGCACTATGTCGTCCATCCTAGTTCAATGAATATGTATCATGATCTTAAGGAGATCTATCGGTGGAATGGTCTAAGAAAGATGTGGTTGATTTCATGGACAAGTACATGATGTGTCAACGAGTTATGGCTGAGCACATAAGGCCTCGTGGGTTATATCAAGAAATATAATTGTCTGAATGGAAGTGGGAAATAATCATTATGAATTTTGTTACCGATCTTCCTGAGTGTGAGAATTAGTATGATTCAATTTGGGTCATCGTGGATAGGATGAATAAGTATGCTCACTTTTTGCCAGTGAGGACTACCTTTTTGGTGAAAGATTATACGAAGTTGTATCTTAAAGAGATTGTGAAGCTATATGTGGTGTCTATTTCAATTATTTCTGATCATGGTACATAGTTTACGTCTCATTTTTTACGGTATTTCCAGAAAGGATTAGGGACTAAGGTCAGTCTGAGTACGACTTTTCATTCACAGTTGGATGGACAAGTGGAGAGAGTAATTTTGACATTGAAGGACATGCTTTGGGCATGCGTGATTGATTATGGTGGTAGTTGGGTTGAGTATCTACCTTTGGTAGAGTTTTCTTACAGAAATAGCTATCATTCTAGTATTAGTATGCCTGATTTTGAGGCGTTGTATAGTAAGGGGTTTAGATGGATGTTTGAGCACAATGAGGCGAATATGTTTGGTCCATATTTGGTCTATCAAGCTATGGAGAAGGAGAAGGTGATTCGGGATAGGCTTAAAGCTGCCCAGAGTCAACAAATATCTTATGCGAATGTTAGGTGTAGAGATTTGGAGTTTGAGGTTAGTGACAGGGTGTTCCAAAAGGTCTCTCCCATGAAGCGAGTAGTGTAGTTTGGCAAGAAGGGGAAGCTTAGTCCTTAGTTTATTGGTACTTATGTGATTTCGCGGAGAGTTGGTAATGTTGCTTATGAGTTGGAGTTTCCATCTCGTTTGGGTTTAGTTCATCTGATCTTTCATATTTCCATGTTGAGGAAGTGTATTGGCGATCCTTCTTTGGTTGTTCCTTTGGAAGGTTTGATATCTCAAATTCTCTATCTTATGAAGAGGTGTCAATTGAGATATTGGATAGGAAAGTTTGCTAGTTGTGGACTAAGGATGTTTCTTCAATTAAAGTTCTATAATGGAACCATAAGGTAGAAGAAGTTACGTGGAAAGCGAAAGAGGACATGAAGTCCAAGTATCCATATTTGTTTTCTGCTCCTGGGATTCGTGCGGAAGGTATTTCTTTTTTATCATATCTTTATTTTCTGAGTTTGTTATAGGAAAGATTAATATCTTTCCCTCTTTGATTTCAAACTTTGTTAAAGGGATGTTTGATAATGGAAATGGCTCTGTGTGTGTTTACCCCTACCTTGTCCGTCAGTCGAGGACGAATATTCCTAGTGGGGTGAATGTTACATCCTGGGTTTTGGCCTTAGAAATTTTCCTTGAAATCCGTTCTTCAGACCAAATATGACTCCAGGGTGCAAGACCTATGCTGGGGTACAAGTGGTATAGACCTATCATAAGCTGACCAGTGTTAGTTGTGGGGCGGTTTTGATCACTAGAATGGTCATAACTTAGGGGTGTGAATCATATAGGTGACTAGTATCATGGATAGTGTTGATCCTCATGGTAATTCATTCTGCCAGGCATACAGATCATAGGTATGGATTGTATACTGAGGTTACGACTTGGTTGGATAAGTCGTATACGGATAGTGTGTGATCCATAGTTTAAGGACCGAGTAAGACTGGAAGAAACCAATCGTAAGGAAGGGTACAACTAATAAGGGAGTCTGTCGTATCCCTGTGACAGGTTTTTAAGGGACTTAAGTGGGGGTATTCTGGACATTTCCCTACTTACCCTAATTATGGCCCACCACTTTTAATACACTTTGGAGGTTATTTACTCTATTATTCTATTCATTAACACTTAGAAAACTATTTGAAAACACATCATAATTCTCTCAAGAGCATTTGGGGCAAGAGAGATAGGGTTTCAACTTAAGGATTGCTTTGGGGCTTGCTTTGGTGATTTTCTTCCATCATATTTCTCAGTTTAAGGCATGTGCTCTTTCGAACTTCTTACTTCTAAAAAGGCATGGATTTTTTGAATGTTATCATGGTTTCAATGTTACATGGTTTATAGTTTTCAACTATTAATTGGGGTTTTTTCATTATAATGGCTTGGTTATGGTTTCCAATGGTTTAATTATGCCCTTATATGCATCAATAATGGTTTTGTTCAATTGGATTGCATAGAAATGATTTAATGGTCTTTGGAAATAGTTTTGGCTATATAATGCCACCAAGGTGTTTTTTAAAATTCTTGTAAAGATATGTTCATCGCATTGACTTCTTTAAATGAAACCCTTGCTTGTTTTCAACTTATATATGAAACTATAAATGGTTTAAATGGTTTACAAAGGTTAAATTCAAATTGATTATCCTTGTGGAGGATATGGTAGTCTCCCAAGAGGTTAATATGGTAAACAAAAAAAGGGCACTTGAGAGTCCCTTTCACCTAAATTGTTTAGCTATGGATAAATCTTGCAAGTATGGTTGGTATGAAGATACCACTAATAATTGGTCTTGGTAATAAATGGTAATTGTATTATTTGGATATGGTTTTTAATTTGCGCATTAATGGCGGGATGTGTAATTAAGACGTGGAAGGTAGAGGTTCCGGGTGGACCAAAATTGGAAACTCATATTTGCCGATATGAGGGGGTCTTTGATGACCATGTGTGAGTGTCACATTTTATATTGGAGGGATGTACTAGTCATCCCATGGGATATTTCCTGGTCTTACGGCTACACGCTCTTGGAAACTTTCAGCAGGGGGAGCTGAACCCATGCGGCCCATGGGTATGGTTAAACGGTAAGGTTACACAACCTAGGTAAAGGTTTTAAATGCATTCTAAACACGGATTTCCTTTCTCGGAACTTATATATATGTATGGTTGTATGCATCATGGATGGTTTTACTTGGTTTTTTAAATGGCATTACTTTATCCTTATCATGAGATACATGCTAGCAGTCATTCGCTAACCCATCTACTGGCGGGTTGTATACCCACGCTATGCAGGAACTGGTTGTTCTACTCCTCCTACATAGTGATTGATTTGGGGGATAGATTTTGGATTGAAGTTGTGATCTTCTGTACCCAGTCATGATATTAACATTCTCAGACATTTTGCTTTTGTTTTGGATATTGGTTTTGGCCATTATTGGGGGCATATCCTTACCAGATATTTGTATGCTTTTAGATAGAGGCTTTATGGTACTTCTGGAGGTTGGTCTAGGTGGAGTTGGTATTGGTGTTGGCCTTAGCATTGGCATTAGTATTGGGGATGACATCATTATATGATATTATTATTTGTTCCATCGTATTACATTTTGGGTTTGAATGTCATATGTTTTGATATTCTCTTTCATTTGGTTTGGTATGTATGGTTGGTTTGGTATGGGTAGACTCAGTTGGGCCGGTCACTATTGTGACCCTATCCAAGATTCTTCATGAGAGCATTTACGGAATCTTGTTATATGCTCAAAATTCAGCTTATCTAAGGTTGTGAAAGTTCTTGGGTTGGATTAAGGGGGCAGTCCCCGGTCCTGGTTAGACTTGGGATGCCCATTACATCTAGGCCTTGGTTCAGGTCGTGACGAATTTGTCTGACGCTGGTGTGTGGACTACCTCTGGTACCTACATCATGAAGGACTGTAGCCACAAACGCATATATGTGGTCAGTACTTTGGAATGTACAGAGTATGTAAGACATATATAGATCTTGGAAATACTTTATATATGCTTTAAAATTGAGGAGATAAGCTATTTACTGAAATATGCAATTAAATCATGGTTGCACGTAAAAGCTGCAAGACATGGTGAAATTTCTAAATCAAGATTTGAAAATATTTTAGTAAACTGGGAAATGGTAGAAACATAAGTACTATATGTAAATCTCAAGTTAAAGATGAATAGGTTTCAAAATCATACTGGCGGTCATGTATAAATACTGAGCATGAAAGCATGAACATGTAAAACGAATGCAAGACCAATTAAGTCAAGTACTAAAATAATCTATAAAATTGACTGACTCAATAGTTGGTAAACTGAGCACTTGGTTATGCAAACTAGAACTGATATAACCTGAGTATTAAACTTAAACTGTGGGAGATAACAACAATTGACATGCCCCAATCTAAGCTAATCGGGATCTAAACTATAACCCCAGTTGGAGGGGTGTCAATATGTTGCCATGGGTATTGACACTATCAGTGTGGATCCATAAAGTTAATGTCCCAAAGGATGAGGGTGTCATGCTTCTACTGATGGGGGCCCCTTATAATCTACGGTGGCGCCGTAGGTCTGGAACTTAAGAACTGATACTAATAACTTATGCCTAGCTGATGAGGGAGCTTCCATCCCTGAATTCACTTGGTTCTACATATTACTCCCAAATGAATGACACAAAAGCATAAACTTGTTCACTTACTGTTAAATGATTTGGTCAAGTCATGGTATTTTAAAATAATAGTGCACGTGTTATTTGAAGTATTTAAAACCATGTAAGCTAATCATAATAAGGGAATTTCATGAATAAAGCCCAAAAATTCAACAACTGATAAATGCTCAACATGAATATGATGATCTAAATATAATGATACAAATATGTTCTAAGTGACTTGTAACTTGAAAATCTCAAACATGCATGACTATCTAGGTATCAGGCATTTATAACCCGCCAACACCTAAAATACAGTTAAATATGATAATTTCAAAGGAATGACATGATAAGAAATTTCATTACTTAAACTCAAAATCCAACAATTTCATCAATATAACAAGTTATCATGATTAGGCTACGTGAGAATACTTGAAATTATTAGGAAACACTTGTTCATGATTGAATTCAAGAATTACATAAAGGAATCATGAAATTTATGTTTTTTATGGAACCTTAGTTTATGAAATTCATAAAATTCATGAATTGGCATGAGGATGAAAGGATATCCTCATTGAATACCCACATACCTGAGTCTCTTGTCTCCTTTAATGGAACTTGGATATTAGGACCTTAGGAGATAAACTTATGGAAGAAACACTTGTTTCTTGTTCTTGAGAGCTTGGGAGGAATAAGTATCATGTAATTAGGGCTATGGGAAGATCAATTCACGTCACTAATAGTTATAGGATAGTTTAGGACGTAAATGATTTGTTTACCCTTGAAAAACTAAAGAGAAACGCGGGTTTTAGTGTATGTGAACAAGGACCGTGCCATGGTACTTATCATGGAGCATAAGATACATGTCACACTGCTTATTGTGGAATGTAAGGCCTATGCAAATTTGATTATCGAGGAGCACATGCTTCGTGCCATGCTGAAATGGAGGACCCTCTTTAGTTCCTACGAAAATGCTCATAACTTTTTGCTCGGGTATCAGATTAAGGAGAAATTGGATGTGTTGGAAAGAGGAAATATTTACCTATAATTTTGTGGGTCTTATGCCCCAAATTTCTATAAATTCCAGAAGTCATACTCGTTCAAAGTTTATCCTAGTAGAATTGAATATCAAAATTTGGGTTGATAACAAAAGCTCTTGACTCAACATTACTCTAAATGTTTCCTATGAATATTTTTCACCTCGATAGCACTTTACACACCAGGTAAAATATAATAACATTTATTTCATATAAAATCATGGAATTACATTTTATACACGTAGGCACGATAGTTTGAATTCTAGACCAAAAATGCAAGGTATTACAAGTGTGGGACCTACTTTTTGTTAAAACAACCTCAAATGGAAATTCTGGCTATGCCATTGAGTCTGAAATTTTGAATTTGATAGGGTAGCATAATTTATTTTCTTATACGGTACTTTAAATAAATCCCAAGGGTTTAGCGAGTTCCAAGTCTCAGTTGGTGCTAGTGCACCGCTTAAGAGCCCTTTTAGGCCTTTTAAGCGAAGGGGGAGCTAAAGAAATAAACCCATCGCTTATGTTACTGAGTTGGACCAGTTGTATGTTGCTAAAGAAGTTCCCCTACCTCTTAAGTGATGGTCTCTTAAGCAGTATATGCATAGTACCAAATATCGCTAAAGCGACACTAAGTCGCTTAAGCGGCCTAGTGTCCACTTAATTGACACATGTGTACTTGGGGAGCCTATAAAAAACCAACTTAGTCTAATTTTCTCCATTTTTAACCCATTATCAAGAATATAAAATCCTAAAAAGTGAGGAAATTTGGGAGATCATTAGTGGGTGATCTTGGAGTGTTTGTAGGCTCGATTAATGTGTGTCTTCTTCGAATTTATGGTAATCTTCCATCATCTTGCCATAATCCTTCATCTTTTTTCAAAATCTCTAGAGTATGGGTGGGCTGATTTTAGTACTATTATAGATGAAAATTCATCCCTTTTGACAGAAAATGCTCATTGAGCATAGAGGGACTTTGTGTTTGTTCCAAAAGTAAAAATTTGCAAACTGACCCCACATGAGATTTTTATGTAATCTTTGACCTAGATCATAATAGTGAAATATGGGAATAATTATGCTTATTTTAAGAGTAGATTGTGATTTGGATAGCATGGAATCTTGAGAAATCTTCTTGTAAATGAAAATCGTTGATTTAGTAGATTCTTTGGGATTTTCTTCGGCGTCTAGGTAGGCTAGGTTTACCATCTTCTTAGATTGAACTAATTCATAGTATAATTATGACATTATGATAGATATAGTATGGTATTTAGGTATTGGAAGCATGATTGGTATGATTATTCTTATTTAGACTATTTGGGTTGTCTAAGAATTGTGTTTTAAGTAGGATTGACCTAATTGCTCATGTTTTAGGTGGATTTGACCTAGTTGCTTATGTTTAGTCGGAATTGACTTAGTTTATTATATTTTAGGTGGAATTTCTATAGTAAGGATATTTATGGCTCATTTAACATATAGGAGTAAATTTAGATACATTACCCTATTCCGAGGTAGAAATTGCCTAAAAATAGATTTTGGAGATTAAAAGTAGGCCCCTCCGACCCACCTTATCAAGACTTACGTTAGATTTTAAAGACTTATATATGCATATTATACCCTTAATAGTGAATAATTTAGGTCTTTGAGAAGATTGAATAACTAATAATTATGCTAGTTATGTATGAGAAAGTTGGTTCAAATTATGGATAAAACCTAGTGGTTTATTGGTAAGATTATCGGTATGGTTTATAAATAAGGTTATTGATATGGTTTATATATAAGGTTATTGGTATGGTTTATATATATGGTTATTTATATGGTTTATAGATAAGGTTATTTGTATAATATATTAATATAGTTATTAGTATGTTTTATTTATATAGGTTATTGAGATGGTTTATCGGTATGGCTCATTAATATGGTTGATCGATATAATTTTTGGTTTAAGTCCAACAATTGACATGGCATTGATAATATAAGTTCCTTTTTATGTCTATAAAATAATGTTGCAAAGTTGATACTCTTAAGGATGTTATGATGATGATACGAGTTTCGATTTGAGTCCAGTATTGATAGTTAAGTATGATATGATATGGTATGGATGGTTTGATGATTATAACTAATATTCGGTAGAGTTATGGATCTTCAGTTACTTATTTTCCTTGATTGTACCCTCCGAGCTTATGGGGGCCTGCAATGGGTTATTTACTTTTCTTCACTTATTGGCTTGGGGCTAATTTAGTAGTTATGTAATGACCCTCTAGTGCATTTCCTAGATTTTCATGCATTTTCGGTATCTTGATCTTTCCCACAGCAGCTATAGATTATTTGACTTATAGAAATTATTGGTTTGGTGATCGGATAATTTATTTGGATTTTAGGCTCATTTCTCTATTTTGATGCTTTCGCTATTTAGGATTTGGTCTCGAACTAAAACTCTTAGTAGATGACCTCATATCAGAATTCATATAACACCACTAGCTATGAAACATCAATTTAAGGCTACATTGACTCTTGGTTTTGGTGCTAACCAACCCAGGCTAATTTCGACCTATTGGTAAAAAATTAAGAAATTGGAAATTGAGTGTGGGATTCACATTTTGTTGAAACAACCTCTAATGTAAATTTTGACTACACCATTAAGTCTGGAACGTTAAATTTGGTATGGGTACATAGTTCATTTACACGTACGGGACTCCTTATGAATCTTGAAGGCTTGGCAAAGAATTCAAATATTTTAAGTCTCAAATTTAATCTGGTGCACCCGCGATCAAAGACCATGGATCGCGATTGCGCTCTAGCAGAACCAGCAAGTGTTATGATCTCTATATTTTAAGTTGCAAAGAAACTCCTTGGCCAGGACAATAGAATTGTGATCACGGTAGAGTAATATCGCGATCGTGACATCCTCGTCTAATGCCTCTCATTGCGATAGTGATGGTCGGGTTGACCCTCATCTTTTAGCTATTTTTTACAATTTATCATCCATTTCCAAGAGAACTAAACCCTCAAATTTGAGAGAGCTTTGAATTTAAGTTTGTAGATCATTTGGGGAGCCCGGTTATTGATTATTCCGTGATTTCCCTTCTAATTCATGGTAAGATTCCATCAATTTCTTGAAAAATTTCCTAGAAATTAGGGCTTTGAATTTATAAATATTACGGGTTTCTTGGAGACCCAATTTGTTATTCATTTTTGCCCAACTTTTGAACACAACTTCCTTGTCCTTCAAGAAATTTAATGATCCTCCCGATCGTTTGTGAATTTTTCTCATTTTACCTATTTTAGCTCTCTCTGTAATTTATCTATGCAAATTATGACTCACGGGATGAGTAGTATCAATTTAGAGGTATGAAAGTGATTTAAGTCATTAGTTGGGTTATTGAGTTTGAGAAAGTTAAGCCCAATCATGGTCAATCTTTGATCGAGAAGATCACATATTAGTGTTTTAGTAATTCCAATAGGTTCGGAACAAACTTTTAGTTAATTTATATATTTAGTTAATTTCGAACGAGTTTCGAACAAAGAATTTATTAGAAGTTTTAAATATTTTAAATAATTAATTTAATTAATAATTAATAGAAATATTATTTTATTTAATTAGGAATGGGTTATACCCATCACTTCCTTATTTTTGGGTCATGCATGATATTAGGATAATAGATTATAGACTAGAATTTATATACTCGATAAAGAAACCAAAAAGAGAACGGGAGGAGGCAAAAAAAAGGATGCACAATGGGTGAAATCTAAGGTGATTGCTTAAAGGTGAGAAAATCCCACTATTTCATGCTTAATATATGTATAATGTATATATACAGTGTGTAATAATTTGTTGAGCTTTATATTTTGCAATGAAATACTGTACTTTTCATTGGTTAGTGGATTTAAGGGACAAGGAAACATAGTGGACCTAGGATAATGATTTGCAAGAAAAATGGATTCGAGAGATTGCAGGTTAATGTTAGAGGCTAGCAAAATATATTATGAATGGAAATTCGTGTACAGTGTGTGCACATGAATAGAGACAGGTGAGAGAGAATTTTTTCTGGGAATCTGATGATGCAAAAATCAAGAAGTGTATATCTAATGACTTTGACAATTGTGAAGTCAAAGTTGTACTGTTTTGGGTTAGATTCAAGTTTTTCCATATACAATTAATTATAAATTTTGATAAATTTGATATTTTTTTAGAATTTACAAAGTAAGTGTTGCGGAATTCTTACTCTTATGGGAATTATATATTGAAACAGATTTGAAATATTTGGAAGCTTTACGAAAGGGCAAGACCCTTACAAAGTAGCGTGTATTTGAGTTCTTTGGTTGAGGTAGGTTATGGTTTAATTGGAGTTTGGACTCGATTTAATTGTGTGTATGCTCCTAAATTGGATATTTGTTGATTGGTTTTCAAACTTGCTTGAAATTGGTAATGTTTGGATTGTTGAGGCATGTATAAACAATTATTGAAAATTTACTTGATGGAATTATCTTATGACTTTAAGTGTACTTGTATACTTGGTACATCGTATTGCATGTTGTGAGTAGTGTAAATTTGATATTCATATTACTTGTTTATGGTGGATCGAGTACCATGCTAGTACAAATATGTGTATTGATATTACATGTTTATAGTGGATCAAGTACCACGCCAGTATAGATATGTATATTGATATTACTTGCTTATGGAGGATTGAGTACCACGCCAGTACGGATATGCATATTAATATTACTTGCTTATGATGGATCGGGTACCACTTCAGTACAAATATGTATATTGATATTAATTATTTATAGAGGATTGGGCACAACATCAGTATGGATATGATATTGATATTACTTGTTATTGAGGATTGGGTACCACGCCGGTATGGTACATGAACAAAGATTGTTCCCTACAGGTCATGACTATTTGGGCAAAAATAAGTCCCATAGCATGCGTGTACTTATTTGTGTTGATTCTGTGGATGTTTATAGTATGCTTGATACTCTTGATGGTTATGTGGCTTGGTTGTGTGCACTATTTCACCTGTTATTATTGTATTATTGATTCATTGTATTTTTGGTTATGTTACGATGTTTGTCTATTTATTATTTGATTTATATTGTGTACATGTCATTAAGTTGAATTGGCCTATGATACCTACAAGTACATAGTGGTTAGTACTAATACTACCCCATATTCTTTTTTGGTTAAGTGCAAAAAGTATTTTAGAGGCTCAGAGTTGACCTCATTCTAGAGTTTAATAGTAGATCTTGATCCAAGTGTGAGCACTCCGTCTCTAGGCTGCCATGGGTCATCCTATCTGTTCTTGTCCAACTTTTGGGAAATAAAATATTCTTTATTTACCTTATTTTTGGATATCTCTTTTAACATGATCTTTGTTCTAAGTTCTTGTACAATGACTTTTTGGGTCTTGGGAATTTCAGTAAGTAGATCCTTTAATTTCTGCATTACTGATGATTAACTCCAGATTATTATTGTTAAGTTTATTTTTTGATAATATCGCTTTAATGTGGACTAAGTGTAAAGCCCCGTGATTCTATCCCGAGACGTCACATGGTGCTTGTGACCCCGAAGGACCACAAGCTAACCCTTTACTGATATTTGTACCTGTATAATGCATAATATCTAAAATAAATGCGAAAACTAGCCATAAGGTTCAACACATCTATGAATGCTCATAATACAGAAAACTGAATACTAATACATCCGTCTGAAAAACCTCTAAACTGTCTGAACTGTGGATTTGATGGGACAGGTCTCCAACTAACTCCGTCAACTGAAAATAAACAAAGTTTGAAGCAATAATAGTAAATTGAGATTCGTCCTCGAAAGAAAAGGACTCACTGCTATTGCTGTTGACTGAGATTGAACTGCTGAGGATACTCTAGATCCTGTGCCTCTGAACCTATGGTGTAAAATAAAACACCATAACGCAAATGCATCAGTACAGGAATGTACCAAGTATGTAGACGAGGTAGGCTAATGCAAGGGCTCATGCATGTACAATATCTAAACTGAATAATCATGGAAATATTTAACGAGAATACATACATGAATCCACAGACCATAACCATAATCATCGCAACTCTAGATACTAAAACTCGGATACCACTTTACGGTAGACTGAACTCACTACTAACACTGAGATACTGAATCACTGACTCATCTGATACTAATAACTGAGAGTCTGGATGTACTTACCTCAAGGACTGAATTTTGAGTTTACTTCTTTAGACTGACAGGATTAGAGATCAACTTTTCGAACATATTATTTTAGAAGTGATTATCAATGATAAGAAGTATGATTATATATGAATTTGACAACAACAATACTCAATAGAGATCTAATACTGTGATCAAACCTGTTCGGCGACATATCTCTGAATATGATATCAAATAACTATATATGAGACCAAGCTTATCTGATAGGATGGTCCAAGAATCAATGGAACTATCTGAGTTCTTCATAAAAATAGGTGACTATATTTGACAGTCCTGATTTCTGAAGATTGGTACTAAAACTGAGACTGAATCTGAAACTATGGGAAGTAGTTACTTAACCGACATGCCCCAATCTACAACATGTGGGGTCCAACCTATAACCCCAGCTGGAAGGGTATTAATACCGTGCCATGGGTAAAGACCTCTCTCTGGTCAATCCTCTCTGACGGATGACCCTTACCAGGAAGTCGACCTAAGGAAACATAATAGGAAAATACTTTCTCTCTGGAGGTGACAGCCTTTAATGATGGTGACTCCTTTATCCTGTACTGGCTACACAGTTCTGGAGTTCAGGGATTGCTATTAACGACTCCGACCTCTCTCGCTGATGGGAAGAGCCGCATCTCTTCCCTCGCTCGGTGCTATTTTCTACTCCTAACTAAAAGACTCTGACTAAATTCTTAATTGACCATAATTGAACTGTATCTAATACTGGTCATGTTTCTCAAAAGATCTAATAGAGTTATGCTGAGATTACTTAGTTCCATATCTGACAGAAAAGGTATCAAATCATGGTATCTGACTAACGATACAGAGCTTGAATAGATTACTCGAATTGCTTCAGAGATTAGAATTAAATCACTGGAATACTATTAGTCTAAGCTAATCATAGGACTGAGGCTAGATTACTAGCGATACTGACATTATAGAGATAACTGAGATTATTGAGCTTTCTTAAGTTCTGCACTTGTCTGAGGATGCAGAGTTCTATAGTTCACTGAGTTTTGAGAATCATGGCTCGATTGGAATTATCTTGAAGCTAACACGGACTCTAGAAAAAGCTCTATTGTCAGGTATAAATACCCCCAGGAATCGATAGCATAAAAGTAAAGCATAATAATCCTTGAGTAGTTATCACCACTATCATTCATTCATCATCACAAACATTCATTCATCATCACAATCATTAAAGCATCTTTACAATCATTAAAGTATCTTCACAATCATTAAAGCATCTCTTCAAGTAATTGGGAATCATGTCATATATTTATTCCTACAATCATTAAGATATTACCTCAAGCATTTAAGGATCACAAACGTCTATTCATCAGCACAGTCGCCAAGAGGTCACTTTAAGCATCTCCGAATCATAATCATATAATTACATAGGGAAAACGTGGTACTAGATCGTACTCCATTCAACAAGGTTTTACCTCAGCTATTTCATACCTATAGCAGTCTTGGCATGTGTTTGGATATCCCATGGCTTGGGGAGACTTCATACTATCATGTCATAAATTACTTGCTAACCACTTGGCATACATTAAAAACTTAGCATATATCAAAAGCACATAATTGGGTAATTTACTACTATCACATCTCTACTTGTTCACTAAGGTCCTTCAATAAAACACTAGACATGCACGGGTTCACACTTATTTGGGAATTTTCATACTATTGTGGCACAATTCATTTGCTAAGGCATTTTATCAAACACTTGGAATGAATGGACTAGCTCATAATTTGGGGTTTCCTATTCAACATACTATAATGGCCCTTATGCTTCACCTAAGCTCTTTATCAAATCTATGGGGGACATGATTCACTTATTCAACCATTTCTACACCCAAAAATCATGAACACATCACATAGAAAACAACTTTAAGAAGGTCTATCACAAACATCACATGAATTCCACATACTAGGGTCAAAGCTCATAAATTTTGTAGACAAACATGAATCAAAACTCAGCAACAACTGGAACATCAATTTCAACTCACATAAATCATTAACAACTCATAAACATAAAATTCTTGAATTTTAGAAAAGGGTACTTGAGCTTCTTGGATGAAAGGGGTCCAAGAATCAACATCTACATACCTTAATCTTTGAAATTGGATGAATTCTAATGCTTGAGACTCTATCCGCACTTGTAATAAATAATTCTTGAAGCCTACTCTATGAGGAACTTGATTCTTGAAGAAATCTTGAAGAATTTATGGATGATTTTTGGAAGATTGGGATTCTTGAATAAATCCCTAGATATTTTCTCTTAAGGGAATTGGAAGAGTAAATGATGAAATTAGGGTTTGGATGGGGTTTTTCATATTTATAGAGACTTCCAAAATATGGGAAAAGAACAAAATACCCTTGCAAAAATGTCATTAAATTGATGGAAAAAAATAGCTGACGACATTCGTGACAAGCCGTCAAACTGGTGATAAGTCGTCATGAAATGTCGTCACAAAAGGGTCGAATTTATGATTTTCTGCCTAAGATTGACGACATTGGTGATAAGCCGTCATGGGCATGACGACTTATCACAAAATGTCGTTACTGGGGGTTGAAATCTGTCTAGGGCTGACGACACTGGTGATAGGTCATCATGCTTATGACAACTTATCACAAATGTCATCACTTAGTTTCCCAGCCTGATGTGCTAGAGCAAAATTGGTATAACTCCTTACTTTGATATTGGATTTGTGAAAAATTAGTATAGTTGTTAAGATAATTCAAAGATCTTTTATTTGATATATAGTAGGTCCTTTAATTCGATATATTCAAGGAGTTATGGTCGATTTAAGTTTACCTAAGTTTTAACGCTCACTAAAACTTGAACGATAGGAAAGCTTTCAAATCATCCTTGAGTTAGGGGACCTCTATGATCTTAATTCATGCTAAAATAGATTCCCACACTACATAATTTATTAACATACTAAATTTATTCGAGGCTTTTGGAACATCTATGTGTATGAATTATGGATTTCCATTCTAGTCCAAAATATGGGGTGTTATATTATCTCTCCCTTGGAATCATTCATCCTTAAATGTTGCTTAATAAGTTATGAGTACTGATCAACTGAACTTACTTAAGGGACATGAATATCTAGAACATGACTATGCAACTGGAACCACTGACATATAGAGTTCTCGCACTGGGCATGCATATCTGATGCATAAAATACTCGACTTAATCTTCTCATAGCTGAATTCTCATAACACTCATGCGTATCTGATGCATGGACTCATAAATGGACTGATCTCAAGAATGCATGACCGATCACACACTGACAAGCTAATCTCATTTCTACTAAATGCGCATATCTAATGCATGAATGTCCGGCTAAGCTTACTTTCGAAAGCACGACTTGACAATGCAATGACGACTGATGCTAACTTCAAAACTAAAATTTTAACATATATCGAGATGTATCTAATGGCATGAAATATCATAATACTATGGGGTATCTCCCTCTTAGGACTCTATGTCCCTCTAAATACACTTTGCTGAAATACTGGGGTGGTGCGCGGGGCACCTATAGACTGAGTCATGATTGACCGATCAAGATCTGAAACTCAAGCATGACTCATGCTAACATATAAGCTCAAAATGGGAGCAAAGGATATATCAATACATGTCATAAAGATGAAGGGATCATAACATACCCGGGTTTATTTTAGGGAATCCTTCCTGATCAAGGCGACCCTGAAGCGCACAGAGTCTACCCCTTTGAGTCAACACTCTACATTCTTTCCTTCTATGGCCTGGCTCACTATACCCAAATCATACATCCCTACTGTCTCTATACACACCTTGGTGGGGCCTGACACACTCTCCACAACGCGGATGGGTATGAACACCACTAGCACTACTATATGCTTTGGAGCTTAGCGCTCCCTCAAATCTGACACCCCCAAACACAGGTGCAGGTACACTAGCTAAAGATGGAGCTGGAACTAAAAATCTCTGACCATACTGAGAACTACTATGACCTTGAGACCCTGACTGCGAGAAACCACGACTACCTCTCTTGGCTCTCTTACTCTCTCTCTTTCTCCTTCATCCTATCTACCTTAATTTGTTACGCATGAATCATTAGCCTAGAATGGTCCATATCTCTATAGATCATAGCATCTCTACACTCTTTCAACACATAACTCGATACCCCAGACAAAAACTTACTCATACTCACTCTAGGGTCAGCTACCAAGTAGGGAGCATACTTAGCTAATTGGTTAAACTTAAGACAATGCTCTTTCATGGTCATGGAACCTTGCCTTAGGTTCATGAACTCTTACCTTAGCCTTCTCATATCTTACAGGAAAAACCTATCTAGAATGGCACTCTGAAACTCTAGCCAAGTCACAGGAGCTGTATTCTCCCCTCTACTCTTCTCCCACATCACTACCCAATCATGAGCAACATCCTTCAATCTATAATATGTTAAGTCAACACTCTCCTCCTCAAAAATATGTATAATCTGGGTGATCTTCTTTACCTTCTCTAGATAAAGCTGTGAGTCCTCACCTACTGCTGACCCAAAGAATTCTGGCGGGTTCATTTTCATGAAATTTATGACCCTAGTTGCGGTGGAATTCCCATCTTGTTGAGGTAGGACTACAGCCTGACGGTTCCTATGAACATTAGTCACAGCTTAGGCAAGCACCTGAAAAGCTTCCCAAAACTCTAAATGTGACACACTCTCATTCTCAGGATCTACTGGCTGTGGGGGCTGGTCATCCACCCCATGGACAAAATCTCCGCGAGGAGGCATACCCTGTAATTGGAAAAAACAAGTGGATTAGACTAAGGATCAACTTGATCTCATGCTCACTCACACGAAATGATCACTGAAAGAAGAGGAACTACTCCTAAGAACATCCTGTAGCCTCTTGTACATAAATGTGGCGCGCTACACACCCATACACAAGACTCTACTAGATACGGTTTTCAGACTCCCTAGGACACTCTTGAACCTTAGGCTCTGATACCAAGTTTTTATGCTTTGGTATTCCATCCTGAGATGTCACACGATGCTTGTGACCCTAAGGACCACAAGATACCCTTTATTGATATCTATACCTGTACACTACATAATATCTAAAATAAATATGGAAACTATCCATAAGGTTCAACACATCTATGAATACTCATAATACAGAAAATTGAATACTAATAAATCCATCTGAAAAGGCTCTAAACTGTCTAAACTGTGTAGTTGATGGGACAGGTCCCTAACTAACTCCATCAACTGAGAATAAACAAAGTCTGAAGCAATAATAGTAAACTGAGATTCATCCTAGAAAGAAAAGGACTCAGTGCTACTGCTACTGAATGGGACTGAACTACTGAGGATACTCTAGATCCTATGCCTCTGAACCTATGGTGTAAAATAAAACACCATAATGCAAATGCATCAGTACAAGAATGTATCGAGTATGTAGACGAGGTAGGTTAATACAAGGGCTCATGCATGTATAATATCTAAACTGAATAATCATGGAAATATTACACAAGAACACATACATGAATCCATAGAACATAACCACAATCATCGCAACTCTAGATACTGAAACTCGAATAATACTTTACTATAGACTGAACTCACTACTGACACTGAGATACTAAATCACTACTCAGCTGATACTAATAACTGAGAGTCTGGATGTACTTACCTCAAGGACTGAATTCTGAGCTTACTTCTTTAGACTGATAGGATTAGAGATCAACTTTTCTAACATATTATTTTGGAAGTGATTATCAATGATAAGAAGTATGATTATATCTGAATTTGACAACAAGAATACTCAATAGAAATCTGATACTGTGATCAAGCCTGTCTAGTGGCATATCTCTGATTATGATATCAAATAACTATATATGAGACCAATACTATATGACGGGATGGTCCAAAAATCAATGGAACTATCTGAGTTCTTCATAAAAATAGGTGACTATATTTGATAGTCCTGATTTCTGAAGATTGGTACTGAAACTGAGACTGAATCTAAAATTGTAGGAAGTAGTTACTTAACCGACATGCCCCAACCTACCACATGTGGGGTCCAACCTGTAACCCCAGCTGGAAGGGTGTTAATACCATGCCATAGGTAAAGACCTCTCTCTAGTCAATCTTCTCTGATGGGTGACCCTTACTAGGAAGTCAACCTAAGGAAACATAAGAGTCAAATACTCTCTTTATGGAGGTGCAGCCTTTACTAACGGTGACTCATGTATCCTGCACTGGCTATGCAGTTCTGGAGTTTAGAGATTGCTACTAACGACTCTGGCCTCTCTCGCTGATGGGAAGAGCCGCCATCCCTTCCCTCGCTCGGTGCTAGTTTCTACTCCCAACTGAAAGACTGTGACTAAATTCTTAACTGGCCACAACTGAACTGTATCTAATTCTAATCGTGTTTCTCAAAAGATCTGACAGAGTTATGCTGAGATTACTTAGTTTCCTATCTGACGGAAAAGGTATTGAATCATGGTATCTGACTGGAGATATAGAGCTTGAATAGATTACTCGAAGTGGTTCTGAGATTAGAATTGAATCACTTGAATACTATTAGATCTGATCTGATTATAGGATTGAGGCTAGATTACTAGTGATACTGAGATTACAGAGATAATTGAGATTACTGAGCTTTCTTAAGTTCTGCACTTGTCTGAGGATTCAGAGTTCTATAGTTCACCAAGTTATGAGAATCATGGCTAGACTAGAATTATTGAGAAACTAACATAGGCTCTAGACAACAGCTCTATTATCGGGTATAATTACCTCCAAGACTCGATAGCATAAAAGTAAAGCATAATCATTCTTGACTAGTCATCACCACAATCATCCATTCATCATCACAAGCATTCATTCATCATCACAATTATTAAAGCATCTTCACAATCATTAAAGCATCTTCAAAATCATTAAAGAAGCTTTTCAAGTAATTTGGAATCATGTCATATGTTCATTCCCACAATCATTAAGACATCACCTCAAGTATTTAAGGATCACAAATGTCTATTCATCTTCACTGTCGCCAAGGGGTCACTTTAAGCATCTCGGAATCATAATCATATAATAACGTAGGAAAAACATGCTACTAGATCATACTCAATTCAACAAAGTTTTACCTCAGCTATTTCATACCTATATCAGTCTTGACATGAACTTGGATATCCCAAGGTTTGGGGAGACTTCATACTATCATGTCATAACTTACTTGCTAACCACTTGGCATGCATTAAAAACTTATCATATATCAAGAGCACATAATTGGGGAATTTACTACTATCACATCTCCACTTGTTCACTAAGGTCCTTCAACAAAACACTAGAAATGGATGGGTTTAAACTTATTTGTAAATTTCCATACTATTGTGGCACAATTCATTTTGCTAAGGCATTTTATCAAACATTTGGCATGCATGGACTAGCTCACAATTTGGGGTTTTCTATTCAACATACTATAATAGCCCTTATGCTTCACCTAAGCTCTTTATCAAACCTATGGGGGACACGTTTCGATTATTCAACTATTTCTACACCTAAAAATCATGAACACATTACATATAAAACAATTTCAAGAGGGTCTATCACAAACATCACATGGATTCCATATACTAGGGTCAAAGCTCATAAATTTTGTAGACAAACATGAATCAAAACTCAACAATAGCTGAAACATTAATTTCAACTCACATAAATTATTAACAACTCAAAAACATAAAATCCTTGAATTTTAGAAAAGGGTACTTGAGCTTCTTGGATGAAAGGGACCCAAGAATCAACATCTACATATATTAATCTTTGAAATTGGATGAATTCTAATACTTGAGACTCTATCCACACTTGTAATAATTAATTATTGAATCCCATACTATGAGGAACTTGATTCTTGAAGAAATGTTAAAGAATTTATGGATGATTTTTGAAAGATTAGGGTTCTTGAATAAAACCCTAGATAGTTTCTCTTAAAGGAATTGGAAGAGTAAATGATGAAATAGGGTTTGGATGGGGTTTCTCATATTTATAGAGAGCTCTAAATTATGGTAAAAGACCAATATACCCTTGTAAAAATGTTCTTAAATTGCTAGAAAAAAATAGCTGACGACATCCGTGATAAGCCATCAAACTAGTGATAAGTCATCACAAAAGGGTCGAATTTATGATTTTCTACCTAAGGTTGACAACATTGGTGATAAGCCATCATGGGCGTGATGACTTATCACAAAATTTCATCACTGGGAGAGGAAATCTTCCTAGGACTGACGACATTGGTGATAGGTCATCACGCTTGTGACAGCTTATCTCGAATGTCGTTACTCAATTTTCCAGCTTGACATGTTGGAGTAAAATGGGCATAACTTCTTCCTCCAATATCAAATTTGGGAAAAATTGGTATAGTTAGAAAGATAATTCAAATATATTTCATTTATTATATAGTATGTCCTCTAATTTGATATATACAAGGAGTTATGGTCGATTGAAGTTGACCTAAGTTTTAACGCTCACTAAAACTTGAACGATAGGAAATATTTTAACTCGTCCATGAGTTAGGGGACCTCTATGATCTTAATTCATGCTAAAATAGATTCCCACACTACATAATTAATTAACACACTAAATTTACATAGGATTCGAGGCTTTTGGAATATCTACACGTATGAATGACGGATTTCCATTCATGTCTAAAATATAAGGTTATACATTCCATTTAGATGGTTCTCCCATATGAAAATTAGTGTGGATGCCACTCATGGCCATTTGGGTTGTGACAAAGTTGGTATCAGAGCCCTAGGTTTGTCTATCTCATCGTACAAAAACATATCTCATAAATTCTTACTAAATAGTACGAAGACGACTGTACTTTTCTTTGAGAGGCTATTGGACACTAGGAAAATTCAAATTATTCTTTCTTATGTGGTATTACTTTATTTCAATTAGTATCTGGTAATTCTAATTTGTATCTGACTTCTTTAAATCTTTTCTTACAAATGGTAAGAACTCAAAAGAATGGGGCAAGAGTAGAGGTGTATGAATCAGCTACTGAGGCTACAGTTTAGGGTAGAGGCTAGGCAAGAGGAGGACAAGGTGGAAGAAGGAGAGTTGTGCTTACCAGGGGTAAAGCTCAAACCATGAGACCTGCTAGGGAGAGTCTAATATCTCCTCCCCACATAAAGATTTTCCTGAGGTAGCAAGGGATAAAGCTGTGCCAGTACAGAATAAATGAGCGTCAGTTCATGATGGGGTTGCACCAGTTAAGGGAGGTGCAACTCTAATTTAGATATTTTACGATGTGATTCAGTAGGTTCTAGGTTTTTTGAGTGGTTTTGTAGGATCAAGGACTATGACTGTAGCACCCATAATTTAGTATAGAATGCAGCATGTTGCTTTTATAGCTCTTTGGATGGAAAAAGTATCAGGATCAGATATTTTTCCAAGATAGGTAGTGGGTCCTGTGATGACCAGAGATGAGTATGAGTTGTTCTATAAGTTCATCAAGATAAAGCCTCCTATTTTTCATAGAACAAAGTATGAGGATGCCTATGAGTTTATTATTGACTTTTATGAGAGCATTCACAATATGGGTGTGGTTATGGGTGTGCTTGAGAGACATGGTGTAAAACTAGTTACTTTTCAATTTTAGGAGGATGCCAAGATATGGTGGAGAGCTTATGTTGAGTGTAGAGATGTAAGTTTGCCTCTATTGGCTTGGACATAATTTTACTCAGTTTTAATATAAATATATATGCCTCTTACTTTGAGAGATAAAAAAGGGATGAGTTTGCTAATCTAAAGAAGGGAAGCATATCAATTTCATCCTATAAGGTCGGATTTCATTGATTATCTCGGTATGCATCTCACTTATTGAAAACTAAAGAGGAGAGGATCTGTTTTTTTTGTGAAGGGTTTAAATACATGTCTCCAAATTTCTTCTCTTCAGATAACATCTTTAGGTAGGTTTTTCCAGGAGATAGTTAATTTTTCAAGAAGGTAAAGGGGGTAAGGCAAGATGGTTATGCCAAGGCAGCAAAAAAGAAAGCCCACAGAGGATGCAGTTTTAGTGATTTTTATTCTAGAGTCTGAGTTAACAGGGATACCCTTCCTACCCCATTCATTCAGCAGTAAAGGTGTCTATTAGTGGTGCGTCAGGAGCTAGCCAGCCATTTTTAGACTTTAACAGTTACCTCATTTCATCTTCGTCAGCTCAGTTCTACCTTAGATTATTTATGTTATGAGTATCGCTGAGTTGGTCACATAAGAAGGCTTTGTCCTAATGTGAGGCAGTATAATCAGTCTAGCCTGCAGTAGGCTCCTCGAGTTTTAGTCCTAATATGTAAGAGAGGAGGTAGTAATGGTAGAGGTTATCCACAGGGTATTCGTAGTGGTCACCAAGTAGGCAGGGGTGGTAATCAGCCCCATCGAGGTAGTTCTCTGCTTGGTAGGGGTGATGTTCAGACTGGTGGTAGGGCCCTTATCTATGCCTTTCCAGATAGGCTTGAGGCTGAGGCATCAGATGTTGTTATTATAGATAATATTCTTGTGTGTGATTGGATGACCACTTTATCTTTTGATCCTGGCTCTACTTCTTTATATGTATCTAGTAATTTTGCTGTGGGATTGGACATAGTGTATGATTTACATAACTTTCCAATTCACGTGTCTACTCTTATTGGTGATTCGATTATTATTGATAGAGATTATCATTCTTGTTCTATTATGTTTATAGAGTATCAAACTTGGGAAGATTTAGTTATTCTGGACATGGTAGATATTGATATGATTTTTGGTGTGAGTTGGTTGTCTCCATATCATGCTATACTAGACTGTTATGCAAAGTCATTGACTGTGGCTATGCCAAGAATAGATAGACTTGAGTGGGAGGGTGATTATAGTACTGCTCCAATGAAACTTCTTTTCTTTCTATATGTAAGAGGTTAATTTGGAGAGATTGTTTGGCCTTCCTAGCACATTTTTGGGACACTTCCATAGAGGTCCCATTTATTGAGTTAGTTCCTATGGTGTGTGAGTTCCAAGAGGTTTTTCTTGTAGATTTACCTGGTATGCCACAGACTATGACATTGATTTTTGTATTAATCTAGAGCTAGGTACTTATCCTATTTCTATTCCTCCCTATAGGATGGATCTGACTGAGTTAAAGGAGCTAAAGGCTCAGTTGTAGGATTTGTTGAGTAAGGGTTTTATCCATCCGAGTTTCTCTCTGAGGAGTGATCCTGTATATTTATGAAGAAGAAGAATGGCAGTCTTCATATGTGTATAGGTTACAGACAGTTGAACAAAGTTACGATCTATAATAAGTATCCTTTGCCCCGTATTAATTATTTATTTGACTAGTTGCAGGGTGCATCTATATGTTTAAAGATTAATTTGAGGTTTGGTTATCATCAGCTTAAGATTCAGCCTGACGGTATTCCTAAGACTGCATTTCAAACCAGGTATGGGTACTATGAGTTTCTGGTGATGTCTTCTGGGCTAACTAATGCCCCAACTACTTTTATGAGTTTGATGAATGTGATATCTAAACCCTACTTTGATACTTTCATGATTATCCTTATTGATGATATTCTAGTTTACTCTAAGAGTAAAGAAGAGCGTGAGAATCACTTTAGGATTGTTTTGGGTTTATTAAAAGAGAAAAAGCTTTATGGAAAGATTTCTATGTATGAGTGTTGGCTGGCTTCTGTATCCCTTTTTAGGTATGTGGTTTTGAAGGAAGGGGTGATGGTAGACCCATATAAGATTAAAGTGGTTAAGAATTAGGCTAGGCCTACTTCTGTAATGGAGGATTGTAGCTTTGTTGGCTTAGCAAGTTTTTAATGTAGGTTCATGAAGGGGTTTGTTTCTATTGCTACTCATATAATGCGGTTGACTCATAAGTATGGATGTTTTATTTGGTCTGATGAGTATGAGGAGGGCTTTCAAAAGCTTAAGAACTTGTTGACTACAATTTCTATTCATGCCTTACCGGTAGAGGGTAAGGATTTTATTTTTTATTGTGATGCCTCATGTTCTAGTTTAGGTTTTGTGTTGATGCAGGAAAGGAATGTTTTTGCTTATGCTCGATGAAATTGAATCCCAATGAGAAGAATTATCTAACTCATGATTTGGAGTTGGCTGCTGTGGTTTTTGCTCTTATGATATAGAGGCATTACTTGTATGGGGTTCATTGAGAAGTGTTCACTTATCACCGCAATTTGCAATATGTTTTCACATAGAGAGATTTGAATTTGAGATAGTGTAGATGGATGGAGTTGCTTAAAAATTATGATATTACTATTCTATATCATTCGAGGAAGGCTAATGTGGAGGCTGATAGATTGACCAGGAAGTCAGCAAGTATGGGTAGTTTGGCTTATTCAAATGCTAGCAGGCGTTAGCTAGAGAGATTCAGACTTTAGCTAACAAGTTTATTGAACTTAAGGTGACTGAGAAAGGATAAATTCTAGCTATCATTGAGGCAATGTCCACATTTCTTGATCAAATCATGGCTAAATGATTTGAGGATGCTAAGTTGAGCAAGATTCATGATAAGATATTGCAGGGTAAGGCCAAAGAGGAAATTCTTGATGGTGATATGTGTTGTGAATTAAGGGGAGAGTTTGTGTACCCCATGTTGATGATTTGGTTTCTACTATTCTAGCTAAGTTTCGTTGTTTGAAGTATTCTATGCATCCTGGAGCAACTAAGATGCATCATGATCTGAGGTAGTATTATTGGTAGGGACGAATGTAGCATGATATAGTTGATTTTGTTGCCAAATGTCAGAGATGCTAGCAAATAAAGTACGAGCATTAGAAGCCTTGTAGTACTCTTCAGTGAATGTCCATTCCTAAATGGAAATGGGAGAGGATAGCTGTAGATTTTGTTGTTGGCCTTCCCAAGACTCTGGGGAAGTATGATTCTATATGGGTTATTATGAATAGGTTGACGACTTCTGCACATTTTATTCTGGTTCAGGAAACTTATACTGCAGAAAAGTTGGCCAAGAATTATCTTAAGAAGATTGTGCAATTTCTTGGGGTCCCAATTTCTATTATTTTAGATACGGGTACTCAATTTACCTTTATCTTTTGGAAAAAGTTGCACGAGAAGTTGGGTACAAGGTTAGGCCTTAGTACAACTTTCCTCCTCAGACCGTAGGCAGTCCGAGCGAATGATTCAGGTGTTCGAGGATATGCTTCATGCATGTGTGATGGATTTTGGGGGTCATTAGGATTTAATCCTACCTTTTTCCGAGTTTGCATATAATAACAGTTATCATTAGAGTATTGATATGGAGTCGTTTGAGGCTTTTGAGGTGATATCGTGGAGTACTGATCTATTGAGAGACTCATTAGAAAAGGTTAAGTTCATTCAGGAGAAACTTATAGCAGCTTATAGCAGAAAAAAGAGTATGAGAATCGGAAAGTTAGAGATATGCACTTTATGAAGGATGTGCAAGTTTTCCTTAAGGTATCACCTATGAAAGGTGTCATGCATTTTGGAAAGCAAGCTAATCTCTGTCCTAGATATATTAGGCCATATGAAATTCTTCATCATGTGGGGTCAGTGGCCTATAGGTTGGCTTTGACTCCAATCTAGTCAGGAGTTCACCCTATGTTTCATGTATCTATGCTAAAGAAGTTTCATGGTGATGGTAACTACATGATTCATTGGGATTTGGTCTTGTTAGATGAAAACCTCTTTTATAAAGAGGAACCTATTGCTATTCTTGATAGAGACTTCTGTAAGTTAAGGACTAAGGAGATTATATTTGTGAAGGTCCAGTGGAAGAATCGTCCTATTGGGAAGGCCACTTGGGAGACTAAAGCAGACATGTAAAGCAAGTATCCGCATCTTTTTGCTAATTCAGGTAATTTCTTACTCCCCTTATTATTATTTTTCTCGTTCAGGTACGAACAGTTGTTTAATTGGTATCTAATGTAACGACCCTCCCGGTCATTTGTGAATTTTTCTCATATTCCGTATTTTAGCTCTCCACATAGTTTATGTATGCGAATTATGACTCACAGTATAAGTAGTATCAATTTTGAGATGTATGAAAGTGATTTAAGTCATTAGTTGGGTTATTGAGTTTGAGAAAGTTAAGCCTGATCATGGTCAATCTTTGATCGAGAAGATCTCATTTTAGTGCTTTACTGATTTGAATTGGTCCGGAATATACTTTCATTAATTTATATATTTAATTTATTTCAAACAAGTTTCAAACAAAGAATTTATTAGAAGTTTCAAATATTTTAAATAATTAATTTAATTGATAATTAATAGAAATATTATCTTATTTAATTAGTAATGGGTCATACCCATCATTTCCTTATTTTTTGGTCATGGAAGAGATTAGGGTAATAGATTATAGCCTAGAAGTTATATAGTCAGTTAAGAGACAAAAAAGAAATGGGAGGAGGCGCAAAAAAAGGACGCACAATGGGTGATATCTTAGGCGATTATTTAAAGGTGATAATATCCTACTATTTCATGCTTAATATATGTGTATGTACAGAGATTGTAATAATTGGTTAAGCTGTATTTTAGCAATGAAATATTGTACTTTTTATTGGTTAGTGTATTTAAAGGAAAAGGAAACATAGTGGGCAAGAATAATGATTTGCAAGAAAAATGGATTTGCGAGATTACAGGTTAATGTTAAAGGCTAGCAGAATATATTAAGAATTGAAATTTGTGTAGAGTGTGTGAACATGAATGAAGTTGTGCGAGAGAGACAATTTTGTTTGGGAATCTAATGATACAAAAACCAAGAAGTGTATATCTGATGGCTTTGACAATTATGATGTCAAAGGTGTACTGTTTTGGTTTAGATTCATGTTTTTCCGTATACAATTAATTATAACTTATGATAAGTTAGATAGTTTTTCAAAATTTATAAAGTGAGTGTCATGAAATTCATACTCCTATGGGAATTATATATTGAAACAGATTTGAAATATTCAAAAGGTTTACGGAAGGGCAAGACCTTTGCAAGGTAGCTTGTATTTGAGTTCTTCGGTTGAGGTAGGTTACAGTTTAATTGGAGTTTATACTCGATTTAATTGTGTATGATCCTAAATTGGATACTTGTTGATTGATATTTGGATATGCTTGAATTTGATGATGTTTGGATTGTTGAGGCGTGTATAAATAATTATTTAAAATTTACTTAATAGAATTGTCTTATAACTTTAAGTGTACTTGTATACTTGGTACATCGTATTGCATGCTGTGAGTAGTGTAAATTTGATATTGATATTACTTATTTATGGTGGATCGGGTACCACATCGGTAGGATATGTATATTGATATTACTTGTTTATGGTGGATCAGGTACCATGTCGGTACAAATATGTTTATTGATATTTCTTTTTTATGGAGGATCGGGTACCTCACCGGTACGAATATGTATATTGATATTATTTGTTTATGGTGGATCGGGTACCATATCGGTATAGATATGTAGATTAATATTACTTATTCACGGAGGATCGGATACCATGTTAGTACAGATATGACATTGATATTACTTGTTATTGAGGAATGGGTGCCATGCCGGTACAGTATGTGAACATAGATTGTTCCCTACAGGTCATGACTATTTGGGGAAAAAATAAGTCCCATAGCATGTGTGTATATATTTGTGTTGATTCTGTGGATGTTTATAGTATGGTTGATACTCTTGCTGGTTATGTGGCTTGGTTCCGAGCATTGTTTGACTTTTTCTTGTTATATTGTTGATTTTTTTAATTTTTGGTTATGTGACGATGCCTGTCTACTTGTTATTTGATGGACATTATGTACATGGTATTAAGTTGAGTTGGCCTATTATACCTACTAGTACTTAGTTATTAGTACTGATATTGCCATGTACTCTTCTTTTGTTGAGTGTAGAAAGTGTTCTAGATGCTCAAATTTGACCTCACCTCTAAAGTTTGATAGAAGATCTTAATCCAAGGGTGAGCACTCTGTATCCAGGCTGCCATGGGTTATCATATTTGTTCTTGTCCATCTTTCGGATAATAAAACATTCTTTATTTACCTTATTTTTTTATATCTCTTTAGACATGATCTTTGTTCGATGTTTTTTTGCGATGACTTTCGGATCTTGGAAATTTCAATAAGTAGATTGTTTGCTTTCCGGAAAACTGACGATTATCTCTAAATTATTGTTGTTGAGTTGGTTTTATAATAATATCGTTTTAATATTGACTAAGTGATTGGGTAACGGTTCGGTTTACATAGTTCTCCCACAGAAAAATTAGTGTGGGTGTCACTCATGGCCATTTGGGTCATGACAAGAAACCTCATGACAGATTCAATTTTAGATTCTGTTTATGGGGACTACAGAACCGTTGTTGACCCAACTCATTATATGGCACTATGGGTCCCTTTTGACTCTTAATGATGTATAGATTTTAATTTTGATAGCGTGGTGATATTTTGAGAATCGTGGAGTGAAAATTGATATTTTGTGGATTGAATTAAGGGTTTGGAATTTGGATTCGAGGTAGGCTTCTGTCTATTCTTCTTCACAAGATAATGTGTTTTATATATTGTATATGAATGTGAATATTAATATTGATTGTGGATAAAACACCATGACTTAGTCTTAATTATTAAAGTTTGAGGATTATATGGGTGATTTGACCCTTATGTTAAAATATTTATCATACCTCTACAATCCTATTACACAAGGTTGTTAGCAAATTAGTTAGAGATGAGACTAATGAATCTTTCAAAATGCTTATGTATTATCCGGTAGATTGTGATAGTTTTCCCTAAATTTTGAGGTTATGATTATGTCGTATGTACGTTTGGGCCTAAGGACATGATATGATGTTGTAGCTATTTTGTATATATTCTTGGGTCGAAGTCCATGTTCATGATATTGATTGGTTCAGTTCTGAGAAGTATTCCATCCTTGTAGAAAAAATGGTTGTAGTTTACCAATATTTTGATGTTTCTGATTTCATTATTTAAATACTGGTGATGGCATGCATAGGTTTGGTACATTCATGATCACTCAATACAGCAAATGGTATGATTCCAACTAAATGTGATTTTACTACAGTTTTTCCTAAAGAGGGACTAAACCCAAATTTTTACCTTAAAACGGATTTCTTCGTAAAGGAAATTGTACCATCTTAATGGATGACTTATTTGTAATGAGATTGAAAAGGATATTGTAAATATTTAACAGAGACAAATTCCAATCCATGATTTGATACTACTCTTTACTTTGATCATGAGAGATTCTAACCCTTTCTACGCCTTTATGATAAATTAATCTCAAAATTTACCTTAGGTAATGTGTTTACGAATTTCTACTCATTTTGCAACAGTTTGAGTTTGTGCATTTACTATATATATACACCTCTTTGGTACTAGATGGATAATTAATGATATTGATGATTGAAAATCCTTGATCTAGACTAGGTTGGTGTATATGGGTACTCCTAAACCCCATAGGGACCCCTTTGTCCGTAGGTTGTTGTGCTGAAGAAGGGTGTTCATTATAGGTCCTGCCTTTGCAAGCTACTGAGCTAGAGGATTTATACACACTATGTTACTTGTGGTATGAATATTAGTTCTCGTATTGTGGATTCTGTTTCCATTCGTCCTTGTCTATGCATTTTCTATCACTAGTATGCGCTTATATCTATCATCCTTATAGGGGTTACAAAGGTATGGTTGATTAGTATGGCTTGTGGTGTATTGTATGTTTGTTAAACCTTCTGAGCCTAGAGAGTTAGGAGTTCGTGAAAGGCTCGGTTAGGTGTTTTTTGTCTAAACTAGCCAACTACTTGCCTTCTCATTGCTATTATTATTTTTATTATTATGATCATTGTTAAGGGTAGTTAGGATAAATTAGTTAATGATTTTTATTGAAATTCGAGGTATGATTCTGACCCTTTTCTCTTAATGTTATTTGATTATGCATTACTAGTCCATGATTAGGTATTATGGCTTTAGATTTTGAAATTGTAAGCCCGAGTTCCTACTATGATTACGAGGCCTTAGAATGTTAGTATGATGATTTAGGCTATACCTCAAGTTGAACTTATTTTTATATATATAGGTATATCGATTTATATGTAGCTATGGCATTACCATATAAACATTCCTCCCTTCATTTATTCAAATTGTATATTTATCTCTTGGCCTGTATACTATTATACATCTTCTTTTTCCCTTTATTCTTTTATTGGCCAGTGATATATGGTAGAGTGTTGAGGTTCCTGAGTATAGCTATAATGGGATAGTTTATCCTTAATACCTTCTTAGCCTTATTATGTTAATTTCTTGGACACGAATAGGATATTTTAACTATATAATCTCATTAGCGTTGTGATGAAGTTGTTGGACACTTGCGTGTAGTTTACTTTTTTGCTTACATGTTATGTATATTTACATTACCTTTGAATCTCAGTCGGTAGTTGCCTACTGAGTACAACGTGTTGTTACTCATACTACCTATCATAGTATGGGTTGTCGCCATTGTTGTGTATGTCATGTGGAACAACTATGGTTCAGAGACAAAGGATGAGCTCCTAGCATTTGGAGTATTACTTTACTTCTTCTTATATCTTAGACTTATCTCTATGTTGTATTTGGAAGAGGTTGTATCAGTATACTCATTTAGTACTTTATTTTGGAATCTAATCACATTAGAAGCTCTTATACTGATTCTACCAGGTTTTGGGATTATCTTATGTATGTTAGTCTTTTATTATATCTATTTCGGAATCTTCCTTCATTCTTTTGATAGTCTGTTATTAGAAGTTCGGGACTATGGAATTGACTTGCCTACTAGTGGTATATAGTAGGTGTCGTGCCTCTTCTTTTTCATGAAAAGCGAGATTCAACGTGATAACTCTTTTTTAGGGCATTTAACGAGTTAAGAGTCGTCAACTAACGAATTAAGGCGTGTTAGGGCCCCATTCTAGGATAATTACAAAACGGTTAATTAGTCTACATCACCAGAAATTCAGGTAATGGTTCAAATTATCTCAAAAGGAAGGTGTTAGGCACGTTTTGAGTTCCACAAATATGGTTCTCGACCAAATTCGTATTTCACGTGGGGATTCTATGCGATTAACAAAGGTAACTTATTTTTTAAAACTTAATCTCACTAAGTGATTACATAATAAATATACGAGACATGCAACTTGGTTATATTTAAATTTATAATTATCTAAGTGGTAAATGAATAATAAGATATAAATTAGATAAGCAAAAAGACAAAAGAGACACAATTTACACAACAAAATATTTATTAAATAAGAGAACCTAAACTACCCCAAATAATTAAAACATACATAGAAAAAGAGAAATAAATTTAAAAATTGGACAAAAGAGTTAATTATTTTTATTCGAATTAGTGCCCGACTTATTAATGGGTGACAATGTCGTATGACGTTTTGTCAAATCCATCATTTCCAGATGTCTACTCACCCCGCCTATTTTGGTTGTTAAAGCCCCAAAGTGTTCTAAAAGAAATGACAAAACTAGTGTTCTCTAAATGCCTACACATCCCAACTTTAGTGTCTAAGAAGCGTTGGACTTACTATTTGGATTTGATCTAGACAAAGAAAGTTACGTTTTCTAATTAGACTCAAGGCACGTCAAGAAATGATGACAATATTTAGCACAAAATTGTCTGAAATGAAGCCTCTTATTTGATTAAGGTTTATTAGGCAATAAACATACTTAAAATATGCAGTTATTCATTTTTTATTATGATTAAGCTTATAGAAATGATATCAAAGCTATAAATTAATTAATCATATTAAAAACCATTAATCTTAACATATCAAAATTAGTTTAAATATGTTAAAGAGTAACTCCAATATGCTAAAAAATTGTATTGAAGGGTAGTTGTAATATACTCGCAAGATACTTTAAAAATGCCAAAAATAAATTTTAATATACTAGATTTTAAAAGATATGCTGAAAATTGAATAAACATACTGAAAATTATTTTTAAACGCTGAAAAGTTAATTAGTATTCTGTAAAGTATTTTTTGACTATTGAAAAGGTATTTAATATGTTGAAAACTAACTTCAAATGCTGGAAAGTAATTTTAATATGCGGAAATTATTATTTTAAATACTGAAAAATTATTTAATATGCTGAAAATTAATATTTTAAATGCTGAAAATTTATAAACATGTTGAAAATTTTAAAAAAAAAAATGTGCAGAATAATAAATATAGATGCTGAAAAATTAATTTTACATGTTGTAGGTTAAATTAACATGATTGAACTTAATTTAGATTGAAACTAATTAATAATTCCCAAAACATGATTTCTAAGTGACAACATAAATTTATTATTGATTTGAGATCAAATACTTGCCTAAGTGAGATCATCATCACATAGTCCCCGCACCCCTTAAGAATTTCGTATAATTTTATTACTACACATAGAGTTTATAGACTGTTCATTATAAAAAAAGCGAATGAAACAAAAAGCTAGTAAATAACTAAACTAATTGATAAGCCATTTACTGTCCCTTTCCCTCCCGGAAAAATCTGCTTCACCTCCAACGTGTGAATATAAATAAAGCACCAAAACACACCTCGAATTCAAAATATACCTTTGGTGATACATAACCAACCTTTGGTGCTATCGAGATTATAAGAATCTCACGCTAGGCAAGCTTATGCCAAAGGTGTTATACGACGAGCAAATATTATTTTAGATTCATATACAACAATATTCTAGTGGGAAGAACAATTAATAGAGAAAAAAAACATATCACATTGATGAAAGAAAATAGCATGAACACTCAATAAATCACGAAAATGCACAAAAATGAGTAGAAGGCTCATAACATCAAGAATTAGAGTACGTAAATCAAAGAAAAAATCCTAATCACATAAAATAATATAAGAGAAGCTAATGCATCGTTAAAGAAAAGATTTTAAGTGAAAGTAATAAAATACAAACAAAACACCATGCTTTTGAAATTGAAAACCCATGATAATAGCAACAATTGAAGTCCCAAGACCAAAAGCAAAAGAGTTGTTTTACATATAGAGAAGAGTATATTCTTTTTATTTCCTAGAGAGTGGGAGAGGATGATAAAAGGCGAGTCTCAAGAAAAAAGAAGGTTTGATTTATATAGTAAAGGGGTCACAAAAATAAAAGGAAGATGAATATTCAGAGAAATCGATCAAAGGGACTATTTTCTTTTAAACTAAGAAATTTAATCAATTTAATACTAGAGTTACCATAATTAAATAAGTAAAATCTATCTAGCCCAAATAAAGATAGGAGAATAAGCAAGGATATCATTTACAAAATTATACATGTCACATAATTTCATAAACAAATCATCCCGAATAACATTCTCGATTAATTAGAAAAAACGTATCACAATTATTCATAAACAGCTACGAAAGTCAATCATAAATATTCTAAAATCAATTACTGAAAAACTTGCCAAGTACCAAATACCAAATGCATTCTAAGTCGTCACACGATTTAATATTAATAAAATAAGAAAAAAATTAAAATTATCACTTTTGACACAACATAGATTGATCTAAAGTTACCATAATTAACAGAAAATGAATATTAATTTGAACTCCACCATATATCTAACTATATTTGAAAACAATGATCAAGGATGCATAATGCGAAAAATATCACTGACAAATCACGAAACAAGCCAAAGATGATTCAATGCCAACTGAATTCACACCAAACTTATTATTTCATGAAAAATTAAGAATAAAGAACCCGCACCATCTTTAAAAAATCAGTACCCAATCAATGTAAAACTTAGGGTCAATCACCGTTGGTAAATTTAGGTCTTTTCATATATGATAATTTAATCATGTAAATAGAAAAAATTACAAGAATCAAGTCAATATAATATCTAAAAAGACACAAATTTCATATCTGAAATCTATCTTTAAGATAAGAAAGTATAGGGGTAGAAGAAAATCAAAATTGGGCATAAAAATTTAACCCAAAATATAACCTGACAACCTATTATTTTTTGGTGTGGTGGTAGTGGTTCTTCGCTGGTGAAGGAGATGGTGAATAGTTAGGGGATTTATTTGTAGTCATGGGGAAGCACTAGCGGCTATATTGAAGAAGGAGAAGAGATACAAGATTTGAGATTGGTGTCTCTATCGACTGGAAAAGTTGATGATGAAAGAGAGAGTGATGATGGCGGCTGGAGTTGGACTGTGAAAGAGGAGGCACTGGCAGTGGTCTACTGATAATACTTGTTTGTATTCATCAGGGGCCTCTATAGGCTGATGGTCGTGTGGTAGTCGCCGGCTCCATGGTTATAAAGGTGGTTGACAGCTCCATGGCTATAAAGGTGGCACTGATGGCTAGTTTTCTGACTGAGGAGATAGAGAAGAGACTAACAATAGGTTTTTCGGTGGTGCAAAAGTGGAAGATGGAGAGGGGTCGCCGGTGAAGAAGAGAAAAATGGCATTGAAGTTTTTTGAGAGAGAGAAAGATGAGAAGATGAGATGGCTTGATGGAGGAAAATTGATTTTAAGGTTTTTGGGGATTGCTTTTATTTAAAATAGAAAGAAATGGGAGATCTGATATCAACTGTTGATCATATAAGATTGATGGCTATGTTTAAATTAGTATAGGCCAATAACTCTAATTGAGATTTAGAATTCAACCCAATTAAACATAATTTAAAATTGACATCAATTGGATAAGAGAATGGCTAGAGATTAAATAAATGGGAGAAAATTAAATTTGGGATAGTATTTTAATAAATATAGAAAATATGATAAATATAATCATAATAATAATGATAATAATAATAATAATAATTAAACAAACAAAATCATTATTCTCAAATTAATTAAGAATAAATTATGTAAATAATTTAACGACACGTAATATATTATTTTAAAAATCTACAACAATAATAATTTAAAAAAAATTAGACACCCATAAATTATGAATATAAAATTTAAAATTACTAAAATAGTAATAATAATAATAATAATAATAATAATAATAATAATAATAATAATAATAATAATAAACAATGTGTCTGTAAATTACAACTGTGCATATTTACGAAAATAATTTAGTCAATATTGATTAAATTATATAAAAAATCTTATATATACTATACAAAAAATATAAAATTACTTGATAAAATAAATTGCATATTTAAAAATTATGAATATGACTCGTAAGTATTTATTTGGTATCAAAATAGTACGTAAAAATACTAAAATTTGAAATCAATTATTTTTATTAAAATAGCAGCCTTCGAGGTATATCGAGAGATCAAAATTGGGTGTCAACAGTAGGCGCCATCATGAGTTGAGAAATTGGGTCGTGACAAATTGGTATCAGAGCCTAAGTTCACTGACGTATTGTACAAGAACTTAATGTTTAGTAGAGTCATGGATATCGGTGTAAAGACTTCCATAACTTATATTCGGGAGGCTATAGGACATTCTTAGAAAAGTTGTTCTTAAATCCTTATCATCTGTACGTAACTCTATGAGCCTCAAGTACATTCACTGACTATATTATATCTAGATGGATGATAAAAGGTTGTCGATAGATGCAGATAAGACTTTGACATATATTTCTAGAGCTTTAGTACAATGGCAGACCAGAGAGTCAGGGATGGATATCAGATATCTCCAGTGTCAGTTAGAAGATTTGGGGCCAGTCTAGGCTCTGGTAGAATTCATGACTGCTTCAGTTTTTTGAGATTCAGCATTAGGGTTCCTGAGCCTCTTTATGGATATCTCACAATCAGGGATGACTCGCAGTTTATCGAGTAGTTCTCAAGCCAGAGTTGGGTTAGTTAGTGTTTAACAGAGTTCTTTATCAGTTTCAGAGTATGAGATTAGGTTTCTGGAGTGGGCCAGGAACATTCTTATGCTATATTTATCGGAGCATGATATTGTGCGTGGATTTGTTAGAGGAATAGAATTGCCACCCCGCTTGGCATCAGATTATTTTATATCATCTAGGTCTTCCTTCTCTCACGTTGTTGATCATGCAAGAGCCATAAAGAGATCATGTATTGAGACTTATGAAGGTAGAAGTAAGAGACTATGCCATTAGTATTGTGCTATTGGTATTTCATCTTGAGTGAGGATCCTTTTGGTAGAAGTTAGCTTTAATTGCACCCTACCAATTCTATGCAAGTGGAGTTTCAGACTATGGATAGCTTTCAGTTTAGTCATGGTGATCGCATTAGGTTGAGTTCTCATTCAGACTTGTGGAGTTTTTGGTATGGGTCTTCAGGTCATGTTGATCATTCTAGATTTGGAAAGGCAATATCTCATAGTATTCTAAGAGCTTGTTTTAGATGTGGTGATATGGGACATTGGTCCAAGAAGTACCCCAGATGTGAGTCAATTATCTAGATAGAGTCAGTATGTATTCCCCACTATCCTAGCGTTCTTGAGGTGGACTATGATTATGGGAAGGATGATCATGGTAGTAGAGAGTGCTTTAGGAGGGATTGGTCTAGGTTAGAGCTATAGGAGGTTGATACAACTTCAGAGGGATCGGTCACTATCTAGAGAGTATCCCTAACATGGAATTTCTAGTCATTCAACTCATTCAGATCAACCTCATAGTGTTGTGGCCCCATCAATTGTAGGTATTGCGCTTGGCTCCACAAGTGATAATTCAATCAGTCAGTTTGACTTTGGACCCATTTAGATTTATTCTCCCTTGGACCCATCAAGCGTGTGATTATGAACTTCATCATGATAGGTGTGCTTCTATTTCCTGCATTTACCTTTTTAATATGTGTATTGGGTTTTTGTACCCATCAATGATTATATGCTTTGATAAGTTCATATTATTTGTTGTGTGCCTTGTTATTGAATTCAAAATTATATGACTATCCTATGGATTATTTCTTTTAGTAGTGCATAGAGTAGATCCGTGTTGATATTTCCTTGAGTGTGTAGCTTTTGGGTTCAAGTCCTATTAACTTGGGCATATTGTCCTTATTATGGAACTTGAGTGGTACTTGCTATTGATTTTTAATTTGGTACTAACTATTCCTTATGTTGATGCTCATATTACTGATTAGTATTAATGTTGCTATTGTTGTTATCATTAGTATTACTTGAGGATGCTGATTCTCTCTTAATAAATGATTATACTAGTGTTGTTTATTTAGAATTATCTGTTATATGCGGTTCTTATTTATTAGCTCGGGCATTTATATCCCTATTGGAGTGTTGGACTAGTTAGTATCTAGCTAATGTTGTATTTCTTCGAGTTTCTAAAGTTTTTCCTATTACTAGCGTGAGTTGTAGCCTTGGTGAGTTCTTGAGTATGCTATGATAGTTCATGCCCTCCAGCAAGTATGAATTTTATTTTTTGTGTTATTAGCTGGTAATTTATCCACTATTGCAATTTTGTTCTTCAACTATATTTTGATTTTTGGCTCGATATGATTTAGCTCATATATGTCATATTTTGATACTATGGTCATTTGCGTAATTGACAATAATATAGACTTATTGGCCCAGTTTTGAGTTGACGCCTTGGAATGGCGCTTTTGAAGTTACGATAGATTTGGAGTATGAATTCCAACTCACATTTAGATTTAGTTTGGGTATTTGAGATCAAGCGATTCAACCTTGGTGTTGAATTTCAGCTTGGAGTTATAAAGCTTAAGTGCAACCTTTGTTTTAGATTTGTCTAAGTTCAAGTTTAATCTATAGGCCAGTTGATCCTACTCCATGGTTACCTATTCAATCTTCTCGACTTTTGATGGATTATAATTGATGGGTGTTCAGACGATAACCCATGGACCTGGTATTAGTTTCTTCAACTTTGACCTCAGATCTTCAGCTTTTTGAGATTCTTAGACCATATACTTAGTGGGAATAGTATAATTGAATTAAATTAAGCTTGGTTTTATTCTCTGTTGATGGGATATCCTGGAACAGATTATTTGGTGGTAAGTAGTTGGGCCTTAGACTCCTGGATTTTTTCAAGGGTTATTCGAACAAGTTGTAGTATTGGCTTAGATTGTGGAACTTGGTTATCTCCATCTGTAGGCCTAGGTAGAATCTTTTGAGCTTATTTTCATGTTTGTAGTATGGACTTTCAATAGATCAGTTTGGTTCTTTGAGTTTCTGTGATGAGATTGCGCAGGCAGGACTCAGGTGATTTCCTCCTGGTTTGGGATAGATAGCAGGTGTGAGATGGTAATGAAAGGTTATATTTTGATTAGAGTCGGTTTCATGACTGATGACTTTATTTGCTTTTGGCTTGGATGAGCCTTTGCTGATTTGTGCGGGTATCTTGATGATATCAGTGTGTCGTGCTTCAGATTAACATGTATTAGCCTCCTTTAGTTTGGTTGTAGACTAGTTGGTGGTAGATATTCAGCATTGACTATTTGGAGGAAAAGTAAGAGAGCTTGGTGAAAAAGGGATACATATGGCAAAATCCCTTAGAAGTGTCCTCTCTTATTAGAGGTTATATGGGAAGTCGTGTGATGTGGCATAGTTTTATGATACTTACGATGCTTAAACTTTCAGAATATGCATGTACTTAAGGCTATTTTGTTAGTTTTTATGTGTTTTGGGAGTGACTTTTTAGGAAACTAGTTATTGGAAGCTTACTAGAAGAAAATAGAATGAAAAGCCAAAAAATAATTACTGAGGCACCTACACCCCATAGGTACCCTACTAGGCGTAGATGGGTCCATAGGGGTTGGAAATTGATTTTAAAAGACATGTTTTTTGAGGGCTACATACGGTCCCCACCTAAGAGGCATGGATACCACCTACAGCCCACAGGTCGTCACCAACACACATTTCTCAGATTGTTTCAAATAATTTCTTAGGGTTCTATGTAACCTAAATACACTCCTATGATTTTTTTAGTCATTATTATGTACGTTTAGTCCCATTTTCCTCTTTTATTTCAGATTTGATTTCTAGGGTTTTCATGTAATCCATAAATACTGTTTTTACATTTCTTAGCGATATAGGCCCTTTGGGACTAAGTTTACACACGATAAACTCTTGTGTTCTTGTTTTTGGTTTGTTATTCAATTTAAGACTTTTGGTTTTTCTTTTCTCATAACAGTGAGATTAATTCTATAGTTTTGTCTGTTAAATCCATGAATGATCTCATAACTATGAGCGGCTAATTCCCTTAGATAGGGATGTGGGAACCCTAGCAGATGAATAAAGGAGAGGAAGTTCCAAGTCACTCTAGATAAAGATTCTCTCATATATTATGTTTTTTTTCAGTTTTATTGTCCTCTTAACGGGTGTACACGTAAGGATCCTGCCTGTGTTAACTACGAGCCGGCCGAGAGGTAGTGATTAAGGAAAAAAGGTCACAATAGTTATTTAGAGTTAATTGTCAAAATAAGATGACCTACACCATCTATTTAAGATGTTTAAATTTCATCTAATAATTTGAGACTTGAAAGGGAATAGTTAGATTGGGATCCATGAAATGAATTAGTAAGGCGACACCCAAATACTCAAATGGTAAAGGGTGAAATCTATCAATGAGTGCATAAGATAGTTGATGCTACACAACTTATCGAATTCTGCAAGAAAGGTATTGGAATAGTTTGATAGTTCTCTATAAATCTACCGAGTTAGAAACCAGGGAAAACATAAGCCTAATGTTCGTCTTAGATTGATTACAATAACAAGCATCTATTTCTTTTTTCTTCTTACTACTTTAGCAAATTCTCCCTTTATTTATGTACTGCCTAGTGATTTCAACATGTCTGAGAAGGATTTTTTATGTATTCCCCATGGGATCAACTGCAACTTAGTTGGGTAAATATATTTTGCTTCTACCTTTTTATCCTTCAATTGGAAGTGTAGTTTGGGTGATATAAAAATTTTGGCGCCATTGCGGGGAATACAATTCTAGATTGACTGATTGGAGTTATTGAAGTTGTTGAGTTTTTCTTTTCTATACTTATTTGGGCATATGCTAGTGTATACCTACTCTTTTAGATATGACAACTTGGCCAGAAGAAGTATGGAGTGATGAAGACTTCTTTATTATTAAACCTTCTCCTTTTGATATGGTGCAGTATTGTTAGATTATGGTAGATATAGTGTAGGACCACAAGGAGTGACTAATAAAAACATTGACACACCTTGCAAACAAATATGATGAGCTTATTTAAAAGGTCGATAGGTTTTTCTTGGATATTCACCACTTACAAGTACAGTTGAATGAAAAAGTTGCTACGTGTAAATCCCAACAACTTAGTTATGGGTGATGTGAGACTGAAATAAATTCTGAAAAATCAACTTGAGGAACTGAAATTAAAGGAGTCAACAATTGCTCATAGTCTTATGGATAGTGTCACTATTAAGTAAAGTATATTAAAGTTATGTGGGGATGTAAATAAGAATGCAATTCCTGAGTTGGGGCATATTGGACCTCAGTCTAAGCATTTTTTCCGCATTGTGTTTGGATAGTCAGAACTTGATCGAGCCATCTGAACCCAAAGAAACGGGAAAGAAATAGAAAACATATGTCTATATTCTTGAATTTTTTTGAGTCAAAAACAAAGAATTATATTTCTCATGTAAGGTCCAAGAAGTACAATATGCCTCATCTATTGATTGGGTCCTTTATTTTTATACCAACACCCCTTGCGCATAATGGGAAATTAGAAAAATAATTAGGGGTGGATTTTTTTAAGTTCAAAGTGGAAAGACAAAACTGGAGGCCAACTCTTGGGCTACCTTGATATAGTCTGAGTAATCAAGGTACCCATGGGCTTGATGGTAAAGTCTAAGTAACTAACATTACCCCGTCATACCGCGACGGAAAATCAGGAGCTGCTTGGGAGGAAACCAAAGGTATTTTGTTGTTTCCAATTATGATATTGTGATTAACGTCAGATTTACGCACCTATGGTGCCTCAGTTATGTTTATTACTCACTTGCTTTGTAGTGTCCCAATATATTATGGACAATGCATGTCTTAAGTTGAGGTTGGGGCTGCTTGTGGGTCTTGATGTCCTCTTGGGATTTTTGTTATGGTTTCTCTTTTCCCTCGAGTTCTGTTCCTAGAAGATCCGACATGTTTAGGTATATTGTGTTTTGTTTCATGATGTTTTGTGTTTAACTAGAAGAAAAAAGTGTATTTAATGCAATTGACATATTTTTTATGTGGATTTTTCTAAAAAATAATACCGTTTAAGAAATTTGTTTTAGAACTGTGTGATGTGTATATATGTGTGACCATTGTGAATCTCGTTATGACATTAGGATTAGGGACATAATAATCATAGAAAATAATTCATGAACCAGATAGGTAGTAGCTTCTGATGTAACCCCATGCCATGTGTGAGTGAGATACTAATTTGTTCCTTTTATGTGCTAAATCCAAAACTTGCTCGATTAGTCTTTCCTAGGTTGTAGGATAGTCGGTTAAGAAAGAACATAGGTCATTCTTGAATTAATTCCACTTTTATCCTAAATGATGTTCCGAAAATGAATAAGTATCCATTGATCCCTATTTTGAGTCTTTATTGACCATTTTTCTTGTTACACCATTTATCTTCCTATTTGTGTTACAATGAACCTATTTTGTCCCTAGTCCTCCTTGGACATTGTGCACTATAGCTCAGGCAAATTACCAAAGTTGAGGGTGGCTATCATAGGGGTGCATAATGTGAAGTGGGTATGAAAAAGGGTAAAATAAGAAAAAATATAGTAGGGTTTTTCAAGACTGAAGATCAAATAGCAGACATCTTTACTAAAGATCTTCATATAGAACAAGTATGTACTTGTTGGTCTAACTTAGTACCATACCCTTACAGGTATACACCCAGGGGAACAACTTTGGAGGAGGACAGATATGACATTCACAAAGTTGAGGACAATCTCTAGAAAGAAAGGGACATGGTCCCATCTCTCAGGTTAGTATCATAAATGCACATAACTTTTTGTTATGTTAGAAAAAAGTCGTGTCTTCTCTCTCTCTATGTTAGAAATTTATCTTATCCTAAAATAAAAGTTGAGACACCCTAAAATTGAATCTTATCACATTTCATTCCTTAAGAAATCCAAATTGCTGCTAATTTCTCATTCTAATGTCTTTTAAAGGACTCTGAACTTAGAATAGATAAAAATCCCCTCTCAAACCATCCTAGAAACTACCTTTCTTCTCCAACTGTCCAAAGCCAAACTCCTTCTTCACTAACCTCGTTGACGAAGATTCATCCCTGAAGCTTCATAACCTTTATAGTAGTATATTTACAGATTATGTTTGGGTTGCTAAAAATCTCATCTTTCTATCAAATATCCCAATAAATAGCGTGGTTGGTCCTAAGGAAAAAATTTTTAGTAAAATAACTAGAAATCTAGGAGAGAAGTCTAGAAGTTCTACTGAGAAGCAACAAGTTTTTGAAGAACCTTGTCCTAAAAAGAGGAAAATGAATGAAAGAGAACCCATCGGTGTTTCTAAAAAGGAAAAATGGAGAAAGAAGGAAATATTATTTCCGAAGTAGTGCGAAACAGGTTCTTGAGAAATCAAAAGGTTCTAACTAGGAAGATCTTTGACTCGAGTGTATTATCAAAACCAGGTATGACGGAATTAGTTGAGATTATTAAACATCAAATATGGCTCCATCTTATGGAAGGACCCATTCCCACAATCTTTGAAGAGGTGGTCAAGAAATTCTACTCCACATTGGATTAATCTGAAGACAATATGAAGATGATTGTTGTAGTATAAGGGAAGAAGTTGAATCTTGATGTTTTGCTACTTGGGAAAACTTTAAATGTTTCTATCAGTTATGTAAGGATTGTCTTGAAATAACAACCCTTAATAGAGTTCATGGCAAATACATTAAAGGTTAAAGAAAAATCTTTGGCTGCAGTAAATTAGAAATCACTCAAAAGTAAGGTCCAATTAGTCTTTGATTTTGTTAACAAAGTGATTCTGCCTAGATCACAAATGTGTAATATTACTTCAACTGCTGATCTGTATGTGATGGAGTGTCTTAGTATTTTTGAGTTTTATTTTTTACCTACTTTAATAATGGAGCACATGCATAATTTTGTTCATGGAAAAAATGTAAAACATGGAATACCTTATGGATATTGGTTGAACAATGTGTTTGATCATTTTTTTATTGTCTGTAAAAATAGAACTCCTGGAATTGTGATACAAATGATTGGTATGAATACTCTAATAAAAATTAAGTGTGTGGAAAAGAAATTATGTAACATCTCTCAAGAAGAACTCAACAAAGAAATAGAAGAGTTGAAGTTCAACTTAGCTATTAAGGATGAAAAGATTAGAAAATTGCAAATGAAATTTCAACATTTTTCTAATAAGGATCCTAGTGTCTCTGAAGAGCTTAGAACTGAAAATGCTGAACTAAAGAAGAGAGTTTCATCTTTGACTGATGAGGTTCTTAGCTTGAATGCAGATATAAGACATCTAACCAAGGAATTGTTACACTGTCATGCAACAAAAAACCATAACATGGCTCTACTTCACCAAACACTCTTCCCAAGTCTTTCACCTATTTAAATTTTCCTGATTCCTATGGCCTTTTCTATGGAACATTTAAATTATGCACTGCAATTATACTTATCTTTTGCATATGAATGAATCTAGTATGTGTGTTTCATCTATCTCTTCATTAATTTTAAAGTTGTTCATCATGTTAGTGTTGCCCCAGTGGCCATAAGTTAACTAACTTATGCTTATTTTACTTTTGGTTTACTGTTGTCACTTTTCAATGAGGCCAAAAGGGGGAATATTGAATTTATGTATTAGGGACCAGGTGATGTATGTTGCATAATGTGTTAGGGACCAGGTAAAAGGTGCATATGTGATGAATGCTGGTAAAGTATGATGGCATATTGACAGGGAGAATAATGTTTAAAGGATGGCATAGTGACAGGGGGAATATTGGCATAGCATGATGGAGTATTGCTAAGAGAAAGCATCATACTTAATTATATAGGGAACATTCATCGATAGTAGCAGTGATCACTCTAATTAAATAAGTTAAATGAACAATGATGCATAAAAATCCGTAGTTTGTTTGTCATCATAAAAAGGGAAAATTGCTATATCTTGTTTTGATGATGATCAGCTGACAAAAAGAGAGAAGGATCTTCATGCATTCAGTACAGTTGTCACTGTCCTGCACAGTTTTTTCTATTAGTGTAACAAACTATACATATGAGCTTGTATCTTTCAGGACACCAGGACCAATTGCATTTCTACCCTAATCCTTATCCAGCTCTAAATAGTAAGGAATTCTACTTAAATCACCAATTTTTGCAAACAGATTGTTCAAGTAAAAAATTAGAAAAAACTTAACTTTACAATATTCCTCATGTTCATAGTTTCTGAGTGTGATGAAATAGTGAGTGTTCTTGAGTTATGTTTGAGTCAATAATTGAACTACTCATGTTATAAGAGTAATGCTCTTTTCTTATGATCTTGAGAGTGCTTACATAGTTTTACCTAAGTGTGATATTGGTTAGAGTTAATCAATATCGATGAGAGATCTTGATAGAGTTGTCAAAGAGAATTTGTAATAGATATATTGCAAACTAGTTGAGCCTAGAGTTAGGTTCCATTTGAGTTTGTAATCAAGAGTCTGATTATAGTGGATTGTTCAGTTCTTGTGAGGGCAAGTCGTGGTTTTTCCTTCCTTGAGCAAGGAGGTTTCCATGTTAAATCTTTGTGTTCTTTAATTTTCTATGATGTTTTTGTTTTCTTACATCTTAACAGTTTGATTGCCTTTTTCTAACTCTAAGGGACCTAGTCCCTCATAGTATGTGTAACCCCCCACATTTCAAAAGTATGGCTTGTTGTGTGTTATTGTTGATTGAAACTTTTGATCCTATGATGGTGGGGGTTTGTGAAAGGCTCGATTATGTATTGTTTGTCCAGACTAGCTGGCTACCCGCCTTTTCATTGTTATTATTATTTTTATGATTATTTTTAGGGCTAGTTAGGACATCTTGGTTAATGATTCAATAATGATATTTGAGGTATGATTTTGACCCTTTTCTCTAATAGTTATTTGATTACGCATGACTAGTTTATGATTAGGCATTACAGGTTTAAACCTTGGAATTATTAGCCCTAGTTCCTACAATGAATATAAGGCCTTAGGATGCTAGTATAAATATTTTATGTTTTACCTCAAGTTTAACTTGTTTATATATATATATAGGTATATCTATCTATATATAGCTATGCTATTACTGTATATCCCTTCCTCCCTTTATTTATTCATATTGTATATTCCTCTCTTTGCCTTGTACATATTATGAATCCTTCTTTTTCCCTTTATTCTTATATTGATAAATGATATACGATATAGTGTTGATGTTTTTGAGTATCTATAGAATGGGATAGTTCATCCTTAATACCTTCTTATGCTTATTATGTTAGTTTCTTGGACATGAATAGGATAGGTTAATTGTATTATCTCACTAGTGTTATGATGCAGTTGTTGGATACTTGGGTGTAGGTTACATTCTTGCTTACATGTTATGTATATTTGCACATTTTCCTACAGAGTATCACATGTTGGTATTCATTCCACATTTTTGCAGCCTACAGATCATAGTACGGGTTTTCACCGTTGTTGTGAACATTGTGCAAAGCAGCTATAGTTCAAAGATGAAGGGTGATCTCCTACCTTTCAGAGTATTACTTTCCTCTTTCTTATATGTTACACTTTTCTCTATCATGTATTGAGAGGAGGTTATATATGTATACTTATTTTGTACTTCATTTTGGAATTTTGGGATTATCTTATATATGTTAGTCTTTTATTAAATCTATTCTGCATTCGTCCTTTATTCTTTTGGTAGTTTGTTACTAGTTGTTCCAGACTACGAGATTGGTTGCCTACTGGTGGGTTATAGTAGGCATCATCATGAACGAGAAATTGGGTCGTGATAAGTTATGATTGAGTAGTTTTTACGTTATTATACTGGTTTTATTTATTTATTTATTCATGCACAATATTTTCAAAGCTTATTTCCAGGTTTGATCTTTTACCTTGACTTTAACTTATTTATCTTGAATTTTATTATTTTATATCATGATTAAGATCAACCAACTGATGATGCCTACTGAATACCCATGGTTTTGGTACTCCTACTATACTTTTATTCCTTTTTGGTGTAGATCTGAGTACTAGTACCCACCGTTGATGTGAAGATCATGTTGATTTAAATTTGGACATAGGGTGAGCTCTCAAAGTTGGAGTGGCCCTTTTTTCCTTTTATTATCTAGGCTTAATTCATTGATAGGACCCTAAACTTGTTTCAAAATTTCACTTGAACCCCTCAACTCAAACTTGAACCTATTGAAAACCTAAATTATCAAAATGTATACCTATCAAGCACAAAATGTTGATGTGGCAAAGAACGTATCCTACACCTTAATTAGGCGCGTGAATTGGATACCAAATTATATTATTTTATTTTTATTAAAAAATTTCCACTTAAATTTATTTCTTTACTATAATTTTTATAAAAACTAATTTCCTAATTAAAAAAAGAAGAAAGAAAAGAAATAATAACCTTCCCTTCCTTTCCCATTCTACATGAAAAAAGAAAAACAATTCCTTAGCCGCGATCTTCTTCATAATGGATGATTGGCAAATGTAGGTGCTTAAGAAGAATCCATGCAAGAGAAAGAAAGTATTGTATACATGAATATTTTTAGAAATTGTTTCTTTAAATATACATTATTCAACTTCAATCACTTAAATGACCAATAAATTATTTCAGAGATGGTTGGATCAATTTATTTTTCTTTGAAGCTTCCATTTCATTCCTCTAAATAGAAACTTAACTTTTTAGTTTTTCTAAGGTGAGCGTTCCTAATATTATTGCTTGGTTGGCTAATCAGAATTGTTGAAATTAATGGTGGTGGCAATGGCATTTTTTCAATGGAAGTTTTCTAGAAATAATTTAATTTATCATGAATCGAAGTTTGTGAGTCGGGTTAGATCTCATTGGTGGTTAATCGATTGATTTTTTTGATGCGATGTGTTTTCCGGAAAGATTGGCAAGAAAATCAGATATGAGCGTGTATATTGTTGCTATTAAATTTTATTTTTTTAAAAAAAAACTTCTCCAAGAACCAAATTTTCAAGAGCCCCACGTGAAAATCAAAGTGTTAATTTCCAAAAAACTTGCATCTTGTTCCTAAGAACAACAATAAAAATAAGAACAAGATGAAGAAGAGGAGGACGGGGGGTAGGGTGGGGTGGGGTGGGGTGGAGGGTGTGTTTTTTAAGGGCTATTTTTTAAATTTATAGTTATTTTTTACTAATTATTTTGGTTCTTTAATGCCACGAGTCATTTTTTAATTAGGCAATTTTTCCATGTCACAGCGAGTGACTTACACCCACTTTAAATTTTTTGGTGATTGGAAAAGAGTGTCTAATAGGAAATTTTTTCTTTATAGTATAGGTGTTCATAGTTAAGGGGTCCAAGTAAAATTTTAAAACAAGTTTAAGGTTCTATCGATGACTTAAGCTTATTATCTATGTCTTTCATTTTCCAAAACAGATTATCTTAGACTATTTCATTACTTATGGTCCATATGTATTAGCTTTTGTACCGATAATACTAGGTCGTGGGATAATTGTTCATCTTTTAGCAATATAGACTATTATGAATGTCTTATTATTACTATAAGCCTTTAATTGTGGTTTTCCAGCTTTTAGGCCCTTTTCCAACAAGTTAGCCTATTGTTTATATCTTTGGGCTATGGCCTGGCTTAACTAATGGTGGAATAAAGTAGGTCCTATCGTGACTCGTAAACCAGGTCGTGACATCACTAATGCTCATACTTTACCTGTTGGCAATTAAAACACTTGGCCACAAATTCCATAAAGTCTTTCTTTATCCTACACCACCAATAGTTCTGCTTCAAGTCATGGTACATATTAGCTGCTCCTGGATGAATAAAATACCTTAAATTGTGAGCTTCCTCCAAAATCAGTCTAATAAAGTAATCAACTCTACACATAAACTTGACCACTAATCCTCAAAACACCCTCTAAATCAAGGAATATTCTTTTTCCCTAACTATTGAACACTTTATCCCGACTCACCCTCAACTTTTGGTAATAAAATTGTCAAGATTAAATCTTCTCCATCATTAAGGATATAGTGAAGATACAAGACAAAATGCATTTGGGTATCAAAATATTTAGTCAAATCATCTGCTTGGCCAAAGACTTAATGTCCAAGGTCAAAGGTCGCTACACCACCATAAGATCAACAAAACTTCATATGCTCATCATCTTTCGAGTCTGGGAACCTGCTTCTACATTATCCTTGTTGGGATGATAAAGAATATTGAAATCATAATCTTTAAGAATCTTTAAACCATCTATATTTTCTCGATTTAATAATCTTCTGATAGAAGATGTAACGACTTAATTTTTGTGTAATATTTATTTCTAAGTGATTTGACTATTTTACCTCTTCCCATGTTTGATTTGTGATATTTATAGGGTATGGCGTTGGTTGGCACAGTTCCCAATACTTTTCTATGTGAATTATGGGAATTTGCAGTCTTTGGTGGTTGTAAAGGTTCATTAGTTGAATTTGGTCAATATTTATTGATCTGTGTATTAGATGTAAAAATGAACCGCATCAGCAGATCAAATATATTTATTTTAGGTTGGTGACATGGCTGGTATGATTTTATAGCTTAAAACTCATTTTGACCTTAGATTCGAAAAGTTGTGGAATTGGGTTTTAAGGGTCAACTTTGTGGAGACAACTTTTTTTAAAAAAAATTGATACTTCTATTGAGTCTGAAGCATTGAATTTGATAGGGTAGCAAAGTTTGTTTGTGTTTTTCAAGCTTCCAGATGAATTCCAAGGGGACCACAAAGGCTTGAAATTTTTATAAGTTTCCACACCTAGTGCATGAACTGGTGTGATTACTAAAACGACCCTTTGGGCAATTTAGAAGAGGGCTCTAAAGAGGACTTTAGGCACTTTATCAACCCTGACACAACATCCATGTTCTATTTCAGAAGTAGCCGAGGCATTATAGCACCAACTGCTAAGCAGCTAAGGCCCTCTTTAGCGAGCCTGCACCTAAGCGTAGGTACCAATTTAGGGTCCCTAGGTACTTAGCAGTGACTGCTAAAGTGACCCAGGGTCCTCTTTAGCAGAAGTTAGATATATATATGTATATATATATATATATATATATATATATATAACCCCTTTCTCAATTTTCTCACCATTTTTTAGACATAGAGCTTGGGTTTTTGAGTTTTTGAGGAATTTCTTCCATTTTCAAACTTTGGTAAGCTCCAATCCTTATTTTAGTCATTTTTATTTTGTTCTTATTATTAAAATTTTGTTAAAACATGAATTCAAAAATGGAAATTAGAGATTTTTTCTAAGAAGGCCTAAATTAATGATTCTTCAATTTAAACCCTAATTTCAAACCGTTTTCACTTGGATTTTTTCCCATGGGTTCCTTTTATCATGGGAAATATATTAATTGGATAGGAATTCTACTTTTAACCTTTTTTTTCAAAGGCCCATTTTAGGGGTCAATTTTGACCCCAATAAAAAAAGGCAATATAGGTATTACTGGCTTTCTTTTGATGCGTAGATTCCATATTTGTGTATTTTAGTTGATTTTGGGTCCATTCATGAGGGAAAGGATCCTTTAATAAAGCTTTTTGAGACTAATTTTTAGCATTCAAGGTAGGTTATCGCTTAACTTTCATAAGAATAGGTTGGGTAGTTATTATTTGTATAAAATCATGTTATGGGTATGGGAACCAATTATGAAAATGATTTTCTTATTGTGGTGTACCAATATGGGGGCCTATATTATTATTATTTTGTGGTTTTAAGACATTATTTACTAAGTACCATGTAAGGTCTTAGATTATTTCTTTGGCAATGTGTATTTGTATTTACTTTTACTTATCTGGTGAAAAAGTCTAAATTAGAGTTATGTGGTATAAATGTCATATTATTGTGTATTCTTACTATATTGGCATATGGATTACATTGGTTTTCATGGATAGTTGGAATATTAAGTGGATTTTTACTCACCTAGTTTGCTTATTTGTTGGATTTGGAAATACTTATTTTTGTTGGTTGTGAGTATTTCATCCTCAATATTACATACATTTATGAAACATTGGTACCACTATGGATATATCATAAATACTTGGTTTTTAATAGAAAATATGACATTTTCAAAAACCCTTTACTGATAGATGTACTGGAGAGGAGTTATGGATATTGGTATTGGTATTGGATTATACTATATATGGGTTGATTCACACCCATGAGTCCTACCTAGGAGTAGAGCTAGGTAGGTGTATACAAAGGTTTTGCGATGACCTTGTACATCATATCACATCATCATTATTATAATCATCATTGTCATATTAATTGCATTACATATGCATTTATTATTCTTATTTTGTGTTGTGTTACTATCTTTGATATATTATCTTTCTATGCGTGTGTCTTTCCATACCTGTATGTGTGATATTTGTGTACTAGAATTTCCTTTTCGTATTTATGCATGGTATATATGAATGTTGTAAAATTATTAGTGGAGATGGAGTGGGATACCATTTGTGATATTTTTTTATTGCAGGTGATGTGCCCATAGAGTGTATTTTGTATGCATATTTTTTGCTTTTCTCAGTTCGTCCTATGATACCTATTGAGTACAAGCTGATTGTACTCACCCCTACTATGCCCTTTCAGTGTAGATCTATGTATGAGTGTACCACATGATAGTTGATTCAAGCAGTATTTGGTGTCTATTTATGGTAGCAGTTGATATATGCATCCTGAGTTGACTACTACCTTTGCTTATCTTGACTATGTCTTATTTGTATTTGGAGATAGAGTTGTTCCATATTGGATATCTTGTATATATTTTTGACTTTGAGTTATATTACTTGGTTCTTACACTATTTCACTAAGTTTTGGGATATTGAATGGCAACTTTGGTTATGTTTTGCTATTTCATTACCTATGCATGTGGTTTGACTATGTTATAAGATTCTTTCCTTTGGTTGTGATATTATCATTCACTTAGTATTAGTTAGGGTAATAGGCTTACTTATCAAGGCTTGCTGCGACAAGTGCCATCATAAATCTTTGTTTTTCGATCGTGACAAATTAGTATTATAGCAATACGGTTCATTGGCCTCAATAGTTTAAGAACGAGGTATCTAATCGAGTGTCATAGATTGGTATGTAGACGTCAATATCGACTTTGATAGGCTATAAGATGTATTTAGGAAACTTTCCTTATTATTTACATCATCATGAGGGATCCTTCATACCATGTATTCCAAGTTATATTTTACTTTTTTCTGTACAGATAGTGATGACTAGATCTTGTAAGGTTAGAGATGTAAAGTCTTTATTAGAGAAGAGATACCAGTATTAAAGGTGAGTTACAAGTTGTGTATGGGCTCGAGATAGTGATAGGGCAGGAGGATCTTCCCCATTTAAAGATAGCATTAGGGGACTCTCCCCTTAGTCTCAGCTGATCAAGTTAGAGATGTGGGTCCTACTCCGGTCCAACCAAGTTCTTAAACCTTAGTCTCAGAAAGGTTGCTGATTCACTTGTTGACCCAATCAGAGGGTGCTCCTTTGAGTACACCTAGTGTTCCTCCAACTCTTAGTATTATACCTCTAAATGTTCTAGAGTGTACTTATGATGTTACTCCACTCCTATGTGTGGATCTTTAAATTATGTCAATATCAACGTATGGTACCCGATAGTCTCCTAGTGTTATCCCTTATTCAGCTCTAGTATCCAATTATAGTTTTCTAAGATTAGGAGCCTAGCCTTTATCTATGTTACCTCCTCAAGAGGGATCTCAGCTAGCTATATTTACTATGCCTCCTATTATTCCAAGTATAGTTATGCCTTCTGGGGATCAAAAGAGGTTTGAAAGGTTCACTCAATTAGATCTCTCTAGGTTTAGTGGTGCTGCAGGCGAGAATGCCAATGAGTTCTTGATTGACTACTGTGATAAGTTGCATAACCTTTGTTCGCTTAAGTCACATGGGGTAGCTTATACTACTTATCTATTGAGACATGCACCTACAGATTTTTGGTTGTCACTTTTGGCTGTAGACCTCTTAATTCTCTTAAGATAACTTAGGATCAGTTTACTAAGGCCTATTAGGTGTGCTTCATGCCTTATAGTTTGAGAGATTAAATAAGAGATTAATTCAATCACCTAAAGAAGAGTTCTATGACTATTGAGTATAAGGCAAGTTTCTATGCCTTGTCTAGATATTTTTATGCTAGTATTTTGATAGAGTCTAAGAAGATTCAGAAGTTCGTAAAGTGGTTGGAGATTTCTCTTCAGCTGGCTACGACTCAGACGGTTGTATAAAGGCATCATTCAGAATGTAGTGGATCTTGCTAAGATGACTAAGTGTTTTCTTTGAGCATCTCAAGGAGGCTATAAAAAGGTTCATCGTTAGGGATAATTAAGTAGTCACGCTTCTCAAGGTTGGGATTTTAGAGATTTCTATGGGTATTATGGTAGACTAGTAGAGGTATTCATATAGTGTTTTGGTAGTAGTTCTTCTGGTTCAGCAGCTTTAAGTGGTCATTCTAGCTCAATTGTACCTCCTTCTATTGTGTCGATCCATAGACATTGCTTTATAAATTATAAGGTGGGCCATATGGCCAAGGACTATCCCTATTATGTTTTAGGGATACTCCTATATCAGCTGCGACAGGTAGATGTTTGACTAGAGTTGTACGTGGTAGATGTAGTGGTACCCATGGTGTTGGTCATGGTGCTACTTAGGAAGGAGGTAGTGGCCATGGATAGTGCTATGATATACCACCAAGTCCTGTGGTAGAGGCTTCCAATGTCATTATCTTAGGTATCATCCCTATTTGTTTTAGATTTTCATTTGTGTTTTTTTAATCTAAGATTGACTTTCTCCTATGTGTCTATATATATTGCTTTAGGTCTTATAGTGAGCATCTTGCCATGCCTATCTACATATCTACCCTTATAGGAGACTCTTTAGTGGTGAATTGGGTGTACCGATCCCTTGTTGTGACTTTTTCTGGGCATAAAACTTGGGTAGATCTGTTTGTCTTAGATATGGTATATTTTGACGTTATCTTGGGTATAGATTAGTTAGATTTTTACCATTTTATCCTAGTTAATCATACTAATACCATGAATTTAGCTTCCTCAAGTGTGCCAAGGATATCTTGAAAGGGTGTGATTCATCCGGGTACTAAGAGGGTTATATCTTTCATTTAGGCTCGTCGGTTGGTTGAAAAATATTGATTGTCTTATTTGGCTCATATTCATAATACTGGCGTTGCTTCACCTCTTTCTTTGGATTTTGTTCATGTTGTCTGTAAGTTCATCTATGTTTTCCCTATGAATTTTCCTGGTATGCCTACAAATAGTGATATTGATTTTGCCATTGATTTTGAGCTGGGTACCAAGCCTATTTCTATTCCTCCTTATAAGATGGCCCCAAAAAATTGAAGTAACTAAAGGATCAATCAAATAGTTGGTAGATAAGGGATTCATCCTACATAGTGTATCAGGTCAGGGTGCGACTGTCTTATTTGTGAAAAAAATGATGGGTCCATGTATATATGTATGCTTACTGACAATTGGATAAGGTGACGGTTAAGAATTAGTATCCTCTTCCTCGTATTGATTATTTGTTTGAATAGCTTTAGAGTGCTTTGGTGTTTTTGAATATTTTTTTTGATGTTCAGGTATCTCCAGTTCAAGATTAGAACATCAGATATTTCAAAGATAACTTTTCAGACTTAATACAATCATTATGAGTTCTTTGTCATGTCCTTTGGATTAACCAATGCCCTAATCATTTTCATGGAGTTTATGAATCGAAACCATATCTCAACTCTTTTGTTATTGTATTTATAGATGATATCTTGGTTTACTAGAAAAGTGAGATGGATCATGAGGAACATCTTTAAATCGTACATCAGAGGATAATGGATGAAAATTTGTATGTAAAGTTCTCCAAGTGTATGTTTTGGTTTGAGTTTGTCTCTTTTTTTGGTTATGTGGCAACTAAGGATGGTCATCTGGTCAATCCAAAAAAAATTATAGTGGTTTGTGATTAGGCTAGGCCTACTTCTCCTATCGAGGTTTATAATTTTATTGGTTTAGCAAGTTACTATAGGAATTTTGTTGAGTATTTTTCATACCTTTTTTTGGTCTAATTCTTTTAAGGTGATCTTTCAAAATATCAAGGATTTATTAACATCAACTCCTATTTTTACTTTTCCCAAAGAGGGTGTGGGTTTTACCATCTTTTGTGATGCTTTAGGAATGGGTTAGGTGATGTGTTGATTCAAGAGGGTAAGGTGATTGCGTATGCTTGTCTTTAGTTGAAGCCCAAAAAAAATTATCCTACCCTTAATTTGGAGTTATGTGCGATTGTATTTGCTTTGAACTTATGGAGGAACTACTTGTATGGAGTCCATTGTGAGATCATCTTAGATCATTATAGAATTTAATATTTCATGACTAAGTAAGATCTTTATATGAGGTAGCTCTATTCTCTTGAGTTGATTAAGGATTATGACTTGATTATTCTCTACCATTTGGGCAAGGCTAATGACATTGTGGATACCTTGAGCCAAAAGTCGACTAGCATGGGTAGCTTGGTGTATCTTTTAAACCAAGAGAGACCTTTGTCTTAGAGATTTAGTATTTGGCTAACCAGATGGTTAGGCTTAATATTTTAAGGCATAGGTGTGCTTTGGCATTTGTGGAGGCTATATCTTTCTTGATAGAGAAGATTCGAGCTCATCAATTTCATGGTGTTGGATTGATAGTGATTCATGAGGTGTTGAGTGGTGAGTCTAAGAAAGCCTCACTTGATTCCAATAGTGTTTTTAGGATTGGAGGCAATGTTTTTATGCTACGAGTGGGTGATTGGATTGAATTGATTTTTGAGGTGGCTTATTGTTCAAAGTATTTCATTCATCCATGAGTGACTAAAATGAATTGTGATTTGAGATAGCACTAATGGTGGGGTGGTAAGTGGAAGCATATAGTAGATTTTGTAGCCTATTGCCTATATTGTCGGCAGATGAAGGACAAATATTTAAGTCCTAGTGGTTTGCTTCAGAGGTTACCCATTCTCGAGTAGAAATAGGAGCAGATCACTATAGACTTTGTGACTGAGTTACCTTTTACTTCTTATGGTTAGAATAGTTATCAAGTCATCGTGTATCGATTGACAAGATCTGCTCATTTTATCCTAATTTAAGTTTCTTTTACTACTGAGAGGTTGACCAATTTCTATAGTCGTGAGATAGTGCGTCTTTATGATGTTCCAGTGTCTATCATCTTGAATCAAGGTTTAGTATTCGCATCTCACTTTTGGAAAACCTTTCAAGATATGTTGGGTGCTAGTTGGGTACCTGGGTTGACCTTAGTACAACTTTCCATACCAGACTGATTGTCTATTTGAGAAAACTATTCAAGGGTTGGATGATATGCTCTATGCTTGTGTATGGAATTTGGCAGTCAGTGGGAGCAGTATCTATATTTGAAGGAGTTTACGTATAATATCAGCTACCATTCTAATATTAAGATGTCTCTTTTTGAAGCTTTGTATAGTAGGCGTTGTCTCTCTCTAATGCATTGGTTTGAGGTTTTTCAGATTATACCTTAAGGTACGGACTCGCTTCGTAAGTCCTTGGATAGAGTTAAGATCATTCAATATGGACTACAAGCAGCTCAGAGTAGGAAGAAGTTCTATTCAAATCGTAGACTTCATGCCTTGAGATTTAGTATTAGTCTTTGTGTCTTTCTTCGTGTGTCACCAATGAATGGGGTGTTGAGGTTTGGGAAGAGGTAAAGCTTAGTCCTAGATATATTGGACCTCTTGAGATTCTTTGGACTATCAGAGATATGGCTTATGAGTAAGAATTGCCCTAAGATTTATCTGTTGTTCATCTAATTTTCATGTTTCCATGCTTCGACGTTACATTCTGGATGAGTCTCATGCCATTCTTTGGGATTCAGTCTAGTTAGATGAGAGGTTGTCTTTTGTTGAGGAACATGTCTCCGTTCTAGCCAGGGATGTTAAGCGGTTGCATTGTAGATACTTTACAGTGGTTAAGGTCTAGTGGAAACATCGACCTTTAGATGAGGCCACTTGGGAGGTCAATTCTGATATGCATAGAAGTTATCCTCAACTTTTTACTATTTTAGGTATTTCTCTTCCCTTTAGATCGAGGATGACCTAGATTTATAGTGGTGGATGATGTAACGACTTGATTTTTGGTAATTTTTGTGAAATATTCATTTTCATGTGATTTAACCCTTTTACCCCTCATCCTAGTTACTTTAGGCTATTTTGGGGGTGTGGGGATAATTGAGACGATTCCCAATGCCTTTTGGTGTGAAACGTGAATTTGTGGTTTTTGGGGTTTGTATAGGCTCATTAGTTAACTTTGGTCAACATTTAGTGATATGTGTGTCAGAGGGCAAAATTGACTGTGCTAGCAGATATGTAACATTTATTTTAAGATGGTAACATGGTTGGTGTGGTTTTATAGATTTTTAATCTAATTTCGGCCCACAATTTAAAGAGTTATAAATTGGTTTTGGAGGATCAACTTTGTGAAAATGGTATCTTTTTTCTTGAAAATCTGATATCTCGATTAAGTTTGGAGCATCAAACTTAATAGGGTAGCATAGTTTGTTTGCGTTCTTAGGATTTTAGATGAATCCCGAAGGTCTTACAAAGACTTTGAATCCAAAGATAGTGTATAAACTGGTGTGACTAACAAAGTGACCTTTTATGTGCTTTAGTGATGGGCGCTAAAGTGGTTAGCGCCTTTTAGGTGCTTTAGTAGCACTAACACAACCTCCAGGTGACGCTTTAACAGTAGCCAGGGCGCTTTAGAGTCGGCCGCTAAAGTGGCAAGGGCCCACTTTAGTGATCCTATGCTTGAGCATGGGAACTTCTTTAGCAGCCTTTGGAACTTTAGCGGTGACCGCTAAAGCGGCCCAGGGTTCACTTTTATAGCACCTAGGTATATTTATATATACCCCTATTCTCAATTTTCTCATCATTTTTTAGACTTGGAGCTTGGAGTTTTGAGTTTTTGAGAAATTTTTTCTATTTCAATCTTGGGTAAGCTCTAAATCCTTATTTTAATCATTTTCTTTGATTCTTATCATTAGAACCTTGTTAAAACATGAATTCCAAGATGTGAATTAGAGATTTTGGCCCGTAAGGCCTAAATTAATGATTCTTCGATTTGAACTCAAATTTCAAATCATTTTCACTTTGGTTTTCTCCCATGGGTTCTTTTGATCGTGGGAAATATATTTTTTCACAAAAATTCTTGTTTTACCCTTCTTTTTTTAAAAATCATTTCAGGAGTCCATTTTGACCCTAATTGAGAAATGGGCAATATGGGTATTGTTGGCTTTCTTCTAACACATAGATTCTCTCTATTTGGTTAATATACTGGATCCATTTTTAAGGGAAAGTCTCCATGATTAAGTCTTTTTGGAACTGATTTTTCAGTATTCAGGTAGGTTATGTCTTAACCTTCTTCAGATTGGGCGGGATAGTTAATATTTATTTAAAATCATGTTATAGGTATAGGACCTAATCACGAAAATGATGTTTTTATTATGCTGTGCTCATATAGGGGCCTACATTGTTGTTATTGGTAGTTTTGAGACATTGTTTGCTATATGTGACCGTGTGAGGTCTTATATGTTGTCTTTGGCCTTGTAAATATGCATTTGCTTGTGTATTTTCTGGTGAAAAGGCCTAAATTGGAGTTTAGTGACACGAACCAAAATCGGGACTTGTCGTATGGGTATCTCGAGCCTAACAAAGACTGAAGATCACCCCATTTACCTATCCCAACCACCATGTCAATCCACAAGTATCGGATGTACTCCAACCATATAATAATATAGCGGAATAGGACTAACAATCATCACTCAAGAAATGTCTAATCAATCCATTAATGTCAACATACTAAATAACATACCCAAGTCCACAGTCATCCACAAGCCTCTACCAATCTGAATTCTATAATATGTCGAAACATGCCCCAAGAATAGCCAAAAACCAAGTATAAAATAAGTCTATGGCATAAGATAGAAAGACCATGAAATGTATGCCTTTCAAAGTATTGAAGCTCACCACTTCAAAGACAACACATGATCCACACAAACACCTGGTCACTATATAGGAAGAGAAGAAGAAGTGTCGGCCCCTGTGTCACGTGGGGCCACAATGTTTTGAGATGGTTAGAGGTTTGAGTTCTAGAATATAAATCAAAGACAAGGACAAAATAGTGTCATCATTCAAAACCAAATCAAACCATCACATACAATAATATTTTTATACACAGGCTTATATGTGGGTATATAGATACACAAAGTGCCAAAAAGGGAACAATTCTTAGAATGCATTTCGAAGCACCCAATCATGATACATACGGTGAAGGACTCTAACCTTCCACATAGGATGATTTGAAAGTTTAAACTTACTGATTATATCAAGCAAGAGGACTCTTACCTCAAGCCATCTTATTAAGAAAGTGAACTCTAACCACAAGCCATTTTATTAAGCAAGTGGACTCTAACCACAACCCATTTTATTGGGCAAGTGGACTCTAACCACAAGACATTTTATTTGACAAGTGCACTCTAAACACAAGCCATCTTATTAAGCAAGTGGACTTGAACCATAGGCCATCACGTCCATTACTAGTCGACATTGGGACTCTAACCCTTTGTTCATGCATTTATTTCCACTTAGTTCAACATTCGAGTACTCTAGCCCACTTAGCCAATTCTTCAAGTTTAAAATTAAACACCATACATGACGATAAGGTCTTCATGAACCATTTATCAATCAATCCCTTTAATAGGCCAATGCCTTAGTTTCAATCACAATTCATGTCAAATCGGGGTCATCAAGACCTTTACCAAACCATTCATTCTTCATTAGCATTCTTACACCAAGCTTTAGTTAAAATATAATTCAATTTCATATTTATGGACTTAAACCCCTTTTTAACCAATCAAACCACCAAGGTTACCAATTAACTCATTACATGGCCTACAAGGCCTTTACAAATTCATTTACCTATCATTCTTACTTATTAAGACATTGTCTTAGTTCAATACTCTATTAACATGTGACTAGTTGTTTCTCTTAGACATTTTCACAAACACCTTGAGGGCATACCTTTACCATGACCAAAATCAAAGTAAAAATCATTAATCTTAGGTAATTCATGAGCCATTTGTTAAACCAGAACTAACAAGCACCTACATGTGCAAACCATCACCAAATCATGTATAATAAATACAAGTTTATACAAGAGTAAAAAATACTTATCACTATACGTAAAAACCCTCAATATTTGGTTTCAAAACCCACCATTAAAGAATCAAAATCAATTTTTAAAATTCATGATATTTGAGTAACAACGAGGGAAGAGTCACATGCCTTATAAATAATGATTCATGGAAAGAACTTGACCCCTTTAGCCTATAGATGAATGCCTCTTGAAACCCTAGCCTCCAATCTTATTGAAGAAGTTTAAAGAGTTTTAGGGAATGTTTTAATGTTGTCCAAGTGAAGAATAATGGGCCAAGCAATGTTATAAGTCATGGGTCATAAGGGTTTAGGGGTGGTAAAAGTCTAAAATGTCCTCAAAAGCTAAAAATTTAAACCCAGGAGGGTACGACTTCCACACCTAAACCATACCCTAGGGTATGAGTCGTACCCTATCTCATACCTTAGACCTCACCATAGACCTCTAAAATAGTCAACATATAACTTCACAAGGTTCAATCTTACACTAAGGAATGAAAAGTACCCTAGGAAGAATAGTGATATGATTATGTTTATGGGTATATTAGTATATTTTATTCCATTTTGTTTATTGTGATTATATTGATACCCAGCAAGGTGAGAGGATACTACTGCAATGAAATTGATACCCAGTAAGGCCGGCGGTTACTATTGTGAGGATATTGATATCCAACAAGGCTGGAGGATACTATTGTGATGATATTGATACCGTACAAGGCCAGAGAATACTATTGTGAGGATATTGATACCCGGAGAGGCCGAAGGATACTGTGATGATATATTGATATCCAGCAAGGCCGGAGGTTAATTACGATGATGATGGTCATGATGATGACAGTTATGGTGAGTTATGATATTTTATTATGTATCTTGTGGTCATTTCTACACGTTCATCACCTCTCACTAGAATGCACCTATGTCTATCAGCCGATATGGGACAGTTGCATAAACATGGGTGAAGAATATGCCTTGTGTTATTTTATTTTGATTGAACCTTTTGAGTATGGGGCAGTGGGGGTACGTATAGGCTCGGTTAGGTATATGAATGTCTGGAGTAGCCAGTTATTCTCGTTGTTATTGATATTGTTATTATCATTGTTATGATCATTATTATGTCTAGCTTATGACAAATTGGCCGGTGATTTGGTATCTAGAATTGAGGTATGTTATCAGACTCTTTTATCTTTTGATTGCTTTGTTATGTACAATTATATCATTTCTAGCCATGTTGATTATAACCCTGAGCATGATACCCTTAGATCTTAATGGTATTATAATGAGGATATGATGATCTAGGTTATTCTTGAGATAACCTCATGTTTATAAGTTTATATATATATATATATATAGCTATATAAAGTTATGGCACTACCGTATATCCCTTCCTTCGGTTGTTCATATTGTATATTCATTTCTTGACCTTGTATATTGCTATATATCTTTCTTTCGCTTTTCATTCATATAATTGCCTGGGATATACGGTATAGTATTAATGTATGTTGAATGTAGCCGGAATAGGATTGTTCACCTTGATCCGTCCTTAGTCTTGTCATATTAGACTCTTGGACTTGAACATGATAGTTGTCCCTTATTTTTCTCATTGACTTATTATATAAGCTCTAGATGTTTGGGTGTAGTTTCCATTTTATTTATATATTGTATATTTTTTTTTGGTTTAATTTGTAATTTTACTAAAAATTAAAAATTATGAATGGACCAACCCATCCAAATCACAAAACAAAACACAAATCGGGAGTAGCCCAAATCCAGAATCCAGACTAGCCCAATTCTTGACCCAGTCTACATCAAAAGACAAATAAATAGAGCAGGGTTTCCTAATTGAGCTAAGATCAACTCCTTTCTCTTTAGCTTGTCACCTCTTCCACCATGCTTGACTTCTCCAATCTTCAATTTTAGCTGCTTCATTTATGGGTAATCAACACTATACCTTGGTCTCTCTAAGGTGGATCCTTCTCCAGCTGTAAGATTAAGTTTTTCCCTCTTTTGAGTTAACATCGTTTCTTTAAGTCCTGCTTAACACTATCTTCACTCTATTTTGAGTTGAGTTCTCCGGTGTAAGGGTATATGAAATGTTTTTTCCTGCTAAGAAGTTGGGTGTAGTCCACTGAGATCTGATATGCATTCCTAGTAAGCTGCCCCATCTGTTGTTCTTGATTCTGTTGATTGACTTGAAAGATAACCTTGTATTTCATGACTAGTTATGGAAGAGAGGGAGATGTGAGATGCCCGGACCCGCTTGTAACTGGATGATGTCAAATTCCCTAGCCACATGAAATAAAGACCTAGCCATTTGAACCCTTGATCTACTGAGATCCTTTTTGTTGGCTGGTTTAATTAGGCTAAGTAGTAATTCCCCTTTTTTGTTCACCTTCTTTCGATGTAAATTTGATGTTACCTGCTAGCCTCAGGTAGGACTTTGATAGTTATCACCGTTAAGAATCCTTCTAACTATACTCTAAAGTTAGTGAAATGTTGTGTATATGAATGTATTTAGATCCAATGCCAAGTTGGCCAAAAAGTCTACCAATTTATTTCCCTCTCTGTATGTATGAACTATCTGCACTTGCTTGTGTGTGAGTAGTTTCCATATTTGCATGATTATGCCTTCTACTTTCCAAGGTATCTCCGATTCCCTACTTAACATCTTCTGCATTAGTAGAGAGTCAGTCTGAATGATTACCTTGTCATTTTTTGATGCATTACAATGTCTAGTTGCATGTAAAATAGCAACACCTCTGATTCCATGCTAGTTGTATCTTCAATTACCGATCCTGTTGTATGTAATAGATCCCTATCTATGTCTCTTCGATAGAAATCCCATGAAATCCTCCCTGGATTTCCTTTAGATACACCATCTGTATTATATTTAACCCAACCTGTTTATGAAAACTCCCATAGTACTAGTATTGCCTTAATTCTAGGCTTTAATCTATGAAGTTCCTACATGATGGCTGGCTATTCCACTGAGAACTCTAGTGTAGGTTTTCTAACCTTAAGTGGCATCCTCAATTGTCTGGTAACATTAACAATCAGCTTATGTACTGACACTCCCTTCCTTTCATGCTTCAATGCATTTCTCCTCTTCTACAACTCCTATATTATTATCCCTGGCATTTCTCTAAAATAAATTCTCTCCCTTGGATTTATTTCTGCATTCCACCATGTATACATTGTATTCCTCAGACTTAGACCTTGAATGTTTATACTTGCAAAAGAAGAAAAGAGGACCAAGTCCTGTTAGCATAATCTGATCTCAGCAACACATGAGACACTATCTCTTGAGTTGGATTTTGATAGCACCAACACTTAGATGGACCCTCTACTCCCCATCTCCTGATGGTAGTATCTACTTCTATCCTCCCTCTCCACACTCTCCACATAAAAAAACCCTTTATCTAAAACTATTTGTAGAAGTCATTAGGATCTTGTCTCTGTCTGACATAGTGACATGCTGATTTAACACTAAAATTCCCTCTTGCTTCCACTGACCATATTGTTTTGTCTTTCTGTAATGTTTATTGTGGAGGAGACACTTTCTTCCTTATGTGATCCACAATTTTCTTTATAAATAATTCATTCAGCAACTCTACATTCCACTGCCCATTCTTTATCAACTATTTGACCCTTTGTTGTCTATCATCGCATTCCCTGCTTTCCTTCATAAGAGAGTAAAAATCTCCTACTCCACTTTAATTTTCATACCAAATATGTGTATCTCCTCCCCTTATTTTCCATGTTATCAGGTGATTAATGTGATCCCTTACTTGTAGCATCTTTTTCCAAACTTGGGATCCTCCTCTTGATTTACACATCACCTCTTTAGTATGTAGTTTCCTGCAGTACTTATTCAAAATGAATTCACTCCAAATAGATTTTTTGGTTCTAAAATTCCACCATAACTTACAAAATAGGGTTGTGGATACATCTTGTAACAACCTAAAACCTAGAACTCCTTCCTCTTCTGGCAAACACAACTTATACCAAGTTACCTAATGTTTACCTTTCCCTTGTATATTGGTACTCCATAAAAACTTAGCAAAGAATTTTTGAAGAGCTACTAACATATTTTTATGAGGATTCATGACTGATAGGCAGTGTACGGGTATACTTTGAAGAACATGCTTAATTAAAATAGCTCCCCCCCCCCCAAAGGATAAAAGCTTACCCTTCTATGCCTGTAGCTTGTTGCGAATGCTATTCATGAGTTTTTGTTAGTAAATCTTTTTCTTTCTCATATAAAATACTGATCAACCTAGATAACTGAATGGAAAGTCCTTTTTCAAGATTCCAGTAGCCACTTCTGCCATAACTGTTGCTCCATTGGACATACTATTATGTAGATACAATGCACTGTTCTTCTTATTTATTTTTTGTCCACACACCAGCTCATATCTCTCCAAGGTTGTTGTTAGTAGCTGTAAGGTACCTAACTCAGCTTTACAAATAATGATCATATAATCTGCAAAAGCAAGACGATTGAGTTTACGACTTCCTCTAGGCATATGAAATGACTTGAACTCTTTCCTGAGCATCAATTCCTTTAATCCTCTTGATAGTACCTCTGCTGCAATAATGAATAAAGTAGGTGAAAGGAGATCCCCTTGCTTTACACCCCTAGATGATTTAAAAAATCCTTTAGTATGTCCATTTAGCAATAAAGAGTAACAATTATTGGACAGTAATCCAAAAACCATATCTATGATCTCTTCACAAAAACCAATCTTTCTTAGTACTTTTGTCAGAAAGATCCACTCCACTCTATCATAGGATTTCATCATGTCTAACTTAATGACCATATTTGGTGGCTTTCCTCTCTTTCTAATTTCAGATATTATTTCCTGACTACTAATATGTTCTCAGCTATACTTCTGCCATGCACAAATCCAGCTTGCTCTTTAGATACAATATCAGGCAAAATACATTTAATTCTTTCATGAATAATTCTTGAGAAGATTTTATTCACAAAACTACTATGTGAAATTGGTCTTAGGTCTGAAAAATTGCTAACTACTAGTTTTTTTGGTAGCAATACTAAATTTGTGTGTGTGATAAACCTTAGGAGGTCATAGCCATAGAAAAATGCAATTACCATCTGATGAAGATCCTTAGCAATTATGTCCCAGGCATCTTGAAAGAAAGCAACAGTCATACTATTTGGTCCTCTAGCACTGTTTCTATTCAAGCCCATAACTACTACCTTTACTTCAATAAATGTTGGAATTCTCTTTAATTTTATATTTTGCTCTTCTGTTACTACAGTTGATAGTGCATCCAAATTGTAAAGTCTTCAGTATCCTCTTGCTTCTGAAATTGATTCTGATAGAACAAAACAACAACGTCAGCAATTTTCTCTTGTTCTCCAACCAACTACCCTTATTATTTTGTATTTTTTATCTTCAGTCTGGACCTTATTCCCTTCACAATAGCATGAAAATCCCTTATGTTTCTTTCTCCATCCTTGAACCACTCAAAACCTGCTTTCTATTGCTAGTAATCCTTCTTTTTTCAACTACACTGTCAAATCAGCTTGTGACTTGAATAAATTTGCCTTGCTATCCCCTGAGGGATCCTCTTCAAATTTCTTCGCGCTTATCTTGATCACTTTTTCCAGAGTGGCAATCTCTTGGAAAATGTTCCCAAAGGTTTGCTTACTCCATTGAGTCAATGCAACTTTCTTCCTCTTCAACTTCTGATTGCCCCCTACTTCTACCTTCCAGTTCTGCATAATAACCTCCAAGAAAGATTCTTTTTAAGCCAAAAGTTAATAAACTTAAATGGTTTGATCAAATGATCCTAATTAGTATTATAATAAAGTAAAATTGGTGCATAATCAGAACCACTTCTTGGTAAGTTTTCCACCTCCATAACAGGGAATAGTTCCTATACTTTATAATTAGATAAGACTCTATCAAGTCTTTTGAAAATGCACTCTCTATCTACTTTGCCATTCCACCAAGTAAACTTGTTGCCCTTGAAAGCAATCTATTCTATGTTACAATTGCATATACAATGATTAAAATCTTCTATTTCTTTAAAAGTAACAGGTAGTCCTCCCAGTTTTTCTTCTTCATGCCTTATGACATTAAAATCTCCACCTACAAGACAAGGTTCATTTATTGTAATATTCAGATCCCCAATAGACTCCCACAAGATCCTTCTCTCCATTTGATTACATTTTGCATAAATCAAAGTAACCACAACCACCACTCCTGCATTCTGATTCATCAATCTAAGTAAGAGTTATTGTTCCTCATCACTAATAATAGAATACTCCATAGTTGATTTAATGAAATCCCAAATCTTGCCTGATAGTTTAACTGCAGCGTATTGCATTCCCAGCCTTCTCTTATAATCTTCAATATTTTGACCAGTCTAAAATGGTTCCATAAGACCAATGAAACAAAATTGGTATCTTTTGTGCAATGTTATCAACCTTGAAAAAGCCTTCTGAGTGTTAACTGCCCTTATATTCCAAATTAGAGCATTTATTTTGAGGTTGATTTTGATGTGTGACTACTTGTCAATATTAAAATGGCACCTATATTTTTGTTTATTTTTATATGTTTGTCATGCTTTGTCTACAGGGACTTGATCTGTTTTGGAGATAGATCTCCTCCCATTGCTACATCATTAATATTGTCTACCAAGTCCTCTGTATACAGGTACTTCTTCTTGCTATTAGAAACATCCATCATATTCCCTGCTTTTTTTTACAAGAGGTAGTATATCCTCTAGTATTTTTTCCTACTTTAAGCTATTCTCCATCACCACCAGCTTCCTTAATTCATTCAAGGTTTTTTCATCCTTTTTTGAGTATTGTTGCACCTGTTCATGTTGTTTTCTGTGCTTTGTGCTTCTTTATCATCTCCATATTGTCCCTTTTCATTGCTGACTTTTTCTACTTGTTGTTGCTCCTTATACCTATCATTATTGGATTGTACTTCTTCTACTGGTATAGTGTCTGAGCTTCTAATACTCTTAGTTACCCAGTCCTTAATGCTCTTTTCCCCCTCTATATTGCTGGATTTTGGGTGTTCTTCTGATTTCAAGATATTTCAAAACATCAAAAACATTTGATGTTTCTATTTCAGCATCCTTATCCTCTATTTATCCCATAATATGACCATATTGATCTTTTTTATACTTGCTTCTTCATTGCCTCCATTGATTTTTTTTTGTCCACGTTATCTGTATTCATCTTTGCTTTGTCTTGTTCCTTGGCATCATCTTTAACATTTTTATTTTCTTCTTTTTGCTCTTGATCTAGTCAAATAACTCTTGGTGAATAGCCCAACATGTGTCTTCATCAAGCCCTTAGAGGCAACGTTCTTTGCAGTACTTAGGCTTGTGATCATATTGAACATATATCCACTTGGACTTAATTTTCCTAGTGACATCATCTTCTTTATTGTTTTTAATATATGTAGTAGCTTAGCCACTAAGTCTATCTCTATCTTTACTCTTGCACATCTTGGCCTTGTATAATTCCTTGTGGCTATATCAACCACCAATGACTTGCCCACTGCAGATGCTATTAAGAATATAGATTTCTTAGCAAAAAAATTTGGTGGTAAATTTGATAATGAGATTCATGAGACTCCCACCATGGTTTCAACATCAGGCTCAAACCATGGATCCTATTTAAGTGTCCTTATTTGCCAATACCTATTCTGGACTTGATATAGTATACAGTAGTTGATAACAATTGTACATAGTCCTTTAGTTGATTCAAATAAATCCAAATATGCCCTGTATCTAGCACACCTATTGTGCACTCTCCTTTAACCCCACATTGCTTGGGAATTACTTTTGTAAGTTCCATGACATCTGGTTTGCCATAAGAAAACATACCAACAATTGCAAACTATAAATTTTCTTTCATGATTAAGCTTTTCACTTATGACGACTTCCATATAATCGAGGGTTCCCCATGCAATACAACCACGAGTTTAGGTGGAACCCTAATATTCTCATCCATATTTGGTTTAGTTTTTAATAGGTCAGTATATTTTGGAACAGGTGTACTACCATTCCCTTCAGTAATCTACTTAGAGAAATCCTTTGGTGGATAATCCCATCGGAAGTAGTAGCCATAGTTATCGAAAAGTTACCTAACGTAGAAGGATTTCCATGTGCCATTTTGTTGTATATATCTTCTTTATCTTTGGAGCTCAGTTGGTAGTTGTCTACTGAGTACCATTCGTTTGGTACTTATACTACTCTTCTGCAACTTGCATATTATAGTACGGGTTATTATCGTTGATATGTGCATCATGCGGAGCAACCATGGTTTAGATACTTAGGGTGAGATCCTAACATTCGGAACATTACTTATCTCTCTCTTATGTATTACACTAGTCTCTATGTTGTATTCAGACATAAGTTATACCAGAATATTTTTCCTTGACATTTCACTTTTATACTCTAAATATAATAGAAGCTCTTGTACTGATACCACTAGGTTTTAGGATATTTTTATGCATTGATATTTACGTTAGATATTATGCATTCTTTTTCTTAAATCGATTGAGTAGTCTATTACTAGATGTTTGGAACTATGGGTTGGCTTACCTACTGGTAGGTTATGGTAGGCACCATCATGACCTTAGAAATTGGGTCATGACAAATGTAATGGTGAATAATAAGTATCCTCTTTCTAGTATTGATAATCTCTTTGAACAACTTTAAGGTGCTTGATATTTTTCTAATATTGGTCTTTGCTCAGCTTATCATCAGTTGAAGATTGGGGAGACTGATATCCCTAAGACTGCTTTTCGAAATTGGTATGGTCATTATCAGTTTCTGGTTATGTCATTTGGGTTGAATAATGCTTCGATTGCATTTATGGATCTCATGAATTAGGTATTCATTCAGTTTTAAATTTATTCATAATAGTGTTTATTGATGATAGCTTGATATATTCTAAGAGTGAGGAGGATCATGACAATCATCTCTAAGTAGTCTTGTAGACTCTTAAGGATCAACGATTGTATGCCAAGTTTTCAAAGTGTGAATTTTAGTTGAATATTGTGACCTTTCTTGGTCATGTTGTTTTTAATGAGGGGATCATAGTAGATCCATAGAAAATTGAGGTGGTTAAGAAGTGGAGTAGACCCATGACTCCAACTGACATTCAGAGCTTCTTCGGTTTAGTTGGGTATTATAGGAGGTTTGTGGATAACTTTTCTTCTATTGCTACTCCATTGACTATGTTGACTCAGAAAAGGGTTAAGTTTCTATGGTCTAATGCTTGTGAGGGTAGTTTTGAGAAGTTAAACATAAGTTGACTTCCATGCCAGTTTTGACCTTACCTGAGAGATGATGGTTTTGTGGTCTATTGCAATGCATCCCGAATGGAACTGGATTGTATGTTATTCAGCATGGTAAGGTTGTTGCTTATGCTTCTAGGCATCTTAAGGTGTATGAAAAGAATCATCCAACTCCTGATCTAGAGTTGGAGGCTATGGTGTTTGTATTGAATATATGGTGTCATTATCTATATGGGATGCATGTTGATATATATTCCGATCATAAGAGTTTGTAGTATGTGTGCACTAATAAGGAATTAAATCTCAGGCAGAGGCGGTGACTTGAATAGCTCAATGACTATGATATGAGTCTTTATTATCACCCAGGTAAAGCTAATATAGTTATTGATAGCAGGTTATCTATGGGGAGCTTATCTCATTTGGATAAGGAGAAAAGAGGATTGGTGAAGGATATTCACTGGTTGGATAACTTGGGAGTTTATGTCTTAGAGTCTGAAAATGGAAGGGTGATTGTTCAAAAAGTGGTTAAATCATCTCTTGGTGTTGAGGTGAAGGAGAAACAGGTTTTGGATCCTATTCTTATGTAGATTAAGGCCAAAGTGGGTCAATAAAAGGTTATGGCTTTTGAGATAAGTGGTGATGGTATCTTGAGGTACCAAGGTAGGTTGTGTGTTTCTGATGTTGATGGGTTACGAGAAAGGATTTTAGCTGAGGCTCATAGGTCAAGGTATGTTGTTCAATTGAGTTTGACAAAGATGTATCATGATTTGAAGAAGATCTATTAGTGGAACAACATGAAGAGAAATGTGGCCAATTTTGTGGCTAAGTACACCATTTGTCAGCAAGTGAAAGTTGAGCACTTGTGGCTTGGTTGTATGTCTCAAGAGATTGAGTTGTCTATGTGGAAGTGGGAGATGATCAACATAGATCTTATTATTGGTCTTCCGCGGTCTCATAATTAGCCTGATTTGATTTGGGTCATCGTGGATAGGATGACTAAGTCTGCTCAATTTTTGCCTGTGAGGACTACTTACTCAGGAGAGGATTATGCTAAGTTGTTTATTTAAGAGATTATCAAATTTCATGGTTCTCTAGTTTCCATTATTTTGAATCAAGGTACGGAGTTCTATTCTCACTTTTGGCATTCATTTCAGAAAGGCTTGGGCACACGGGTGTACCTTAGCACCGTATTCTACCCTCAGATGGATGGACAAGAGGAGAGGACCATTCAGACTTTGGAAGATATTCTAAGGGCCTATGTGATTGATTTTGGAGGTAGTTGGGTGGATTATTTGCCTCTTATTGAGTTTTCGTATAATAACAGATATAACTTTAGTATTTGGATGGCTCATTTTGAAGCTGTTTATGGTAAGAGATGTAGATCTCCTATTAAGGGGTTTGAGGTCTGAGAGACTAGACTGCTCGGTCCTTACTTGGTTCATAAAGCCATGGAGAAGGTAAAGGAGATTAGGGATAGGCTTAGGACTGCTTAGAGTTACCAAAATTCCTATGAGGATGTGAGGCAAAGAGATTTGGAGTTCGAGGTTGGCGATTGGGCATTCTTGAAGGTATCTCCCATGAAAGGAGTGATAAGGTTTAGGAAAAGGGGGAACTCAGTCCCTGTTATGTTGGTCCTTACTTGATTTTGAAGAGAATGGGCAATGTTGCTTTTGAATTGGATTTACCTTCAAGTCTGGGTTCTATTCATCTAGATTTCCATGCATTAATGTTGAAGAAGTGTGTGGGTGATCCTTCTGTGCTTGTGCCTATTGAGTGTAGGTACTTCAGATTCCTTATCTTATGTGGATGTTTTAGTTGAGATTTTGGATAGAAAAGTCTATCATTTGAGAACTAAGGACGTGGCTTTAGTGGAAGTCCTTTGGAGGAACCAAAAGGTTAAAGAAGCTACTTGGGATGCTGAAGAGGACATAAAGTCCAAGTATCCATTCTTGTTCCCCGGTTTGAACAATCGTTCTTAAGGTATGCGTTTTCCTATTCCATTTTATTTCGGATTATGATTAATGATTGTAGGGTTGTATTTTGTCTTATAACTGTGCTAATGGATGCCTTGATTCATCATTCGGGGTCAAATGATCTAAGTGGGGGAGAATGTAACACTCCAGATTTTAGCTTCTGAAAATTTCTTAACATTTGTGCTCACTTCCCACGTAACGACTCACCTAGTGAGTCGTGAAGATTCATTACGAGTCATAAGGCTTAAGTCATAGTCAAACCAGGAAGGAATGCCCAAGTTTTTGTTGATTTCATGAATGTACCCTTAAAGATCCCTAAGGTGAGTTCACGAGTCATAGGGTGTGACTCATGATCAAACCAATGAAGGGGGTCTAAAGCAATGACTCATTCCCAAACATCACGAGTCGTGACGTGCCCTGTAACAACTTGGCGGCATTTTCCTGCACATTTAAGTAAGGGAACTTCGTCATTTCCCACTTACACCCACTCAAACCCACATTCATGAAACACCATTAGGACCCTATTACCATACCAATACACATCAAATACACCTCTCATCTCTCTCAAATATCTAAGCAAGAACAATTAGGGTTTTGCGAGGGATTGATCATCTAGGGCTCAAAGGGTGATTTCTTCTTTAAAATTCTTGGTGTCTCAGGAATATATCTCTACCTTAAAGCTTGTTTTATTAAAATCATGTGCTTAAGATTATTATCCCTGTGATTTTGTTGTTGATTTGGAAATTGGGTTGAGGGATTTTTGGTAGTATTGATTGAATTATTTTTCCAATGGCTTTTGTGAATCATTTATGTTTTGAATTGATAGCTTTTGAACTAATTGGGTGCATGGGCATGGTAAATGGGAATAGAGGATCGTGGATTCCCCAAACTTTATGGATTTTTGTAACTGAATCAGTAATAACCTCAGCTCCACTTTATGAAATTGGTTTTGAATACGAGTATATGCATATTGAAACTACTTTGGAACTATGGCTTTGCATAAAAAGGGCTAATGGAACATGAATGGTTTTGAAAGGCCTTTATAGCCATGACTTGAGTTTAAATTGAACCGTGAGGGTTGTGGATTCCCCCAAGTTAATGAATAATTAGACCATGGGTGTCATGGATTCCCCAGGTTAATGAATAATTAGACCATAGAAGTCGTGGATTCCCTCAAGTTGATGATCAATTGAAATGGCATGACAAGATTAGCATGCAAACAAAATTGGTATGAAGATACCAATGGTATGTGCTTTAATGAATGGTCCTTGTTTTAATTAACAGGAATATGTAAATGTTTTAATTAGGATTAAAGGGGTTTGTGTAGCTGGCCATGAAGGTGGAGGTCCTGAGGGACTGATACTAGAAACTCGCATTTGCCAGCATGGGGTTTGGTGTTAATGAATGTGTTCTTGTGTCACACCTTATATATATTTATCATGGATTGGCAAAGGATCGTGGATTCCCCGTCCTTCATTGATACCTACGGTTCATGCGCCTAATGTGCACTGGGGCCCTTTCGGTGAGGAGAGTTGGACCCATATAGCATGGGGGTGACTTTATAACAGTTGAAGCTATACAGTCCAGGTTGATGATTTAGATCTTATGCTAAACCTTGTTCCCAATCCCGACATTTCATATATATATGTATGTACACATGTGTATGTGATTTTATGATGGCTTTGAGCTTGGAATTATTATATCCCTTCCCTGAGTTACATGCTAGCGCTCATCTTGCTAAACATCCCCAGTCGTCGTATCCCCATGTGATGTAGGGTTTGAACAAAGTTCTATTTCTTTGCGCAGTGGTAGGTGACCTTTGGATTTTCTGTGAGTCAACTTTAAAGTTGTGAGCTTCCATTCTCCAGAAGTCCCTCATTCATGGTCTTGTTTCATTCATGTCTTAGACTACTTCCATGGGTTCTTTTGGCTATGGTCGGGGGAATGTACTAACTTAGGTTGATGTTTGGTTTCTTAGAGGCTTTCGTGGATAAAAAGTATGGGTGGATTGTTTTGTGGATTATTAGATCCCTCTTGTTATTGATATATCTATCTTGTTATATGTTTGAAACTCATCTCTATCGTGTTATATATTCGGAACTCAGTCGTTGCTAGTTATATTATGTTCTGGTTGGCAAGGCTAATGGGGGTGGTCTCCAGTCCTTAGCGGACTTGAGATACCTATCGCTGCTAGGCCCTGGTTCGGGTCATGACAACCACCCATTCTCGGTACACAAACTCGGACTCCAACCATTAAAACAATATCTCAATCAAGTGGGGCTTCCTTAGCCTCACCATAGCCTCACCACTCACCACCTTTTCCCAAAACAATCTCAATCCAATATCATCATACTAATGAGCTCAAATCTGCTCCATCAAAGAATACCTAGCCTCCATAAATGCCAAAACATGCCCAGGTGTCGTAATGTCAAGCCTAAGCATCTATTTATCTAAAGTATGAACGTCTAAGGACAAAGGCCACTCCTAGGTCAAAAGATGCACCAAGATACCTATGCTAATCGACTTCTGGCTAAAGGAATCTGCAACTACATTCGCCTTTCCTGGATGATAGAGGATAGTCAAGTTATAATCCTTAAGCAACTAAAGCCAACGACACTGCTTCATATTAAGATCTTGCTGGATGAAGAAATATTGAAGACTACAATGATCTGAGAAAATCTCACAATGGATTCCATACGAGTAGTGCCTCCACAACTACAAGGCAAAAACATCCACGAACAACTCCAAATTATAGGTCGGGTAGTTCCTCTTATCTTGATTGAAGGGATACTAGGAAAATCTGTAGGGAAAACATCCATAAACTCAAGTACAACACAAACAGAATCCAAAAATTGAGGTGAAGCAACACTAGTATCACGAATATGAGCTAAATAAGACAAAAATCCCCCTCTCAACCAATCGACGAGCCCAAACATAAGATTAACCCTCTTAGGACCTGAATGAAGAGCACCCTTCCAAGCTATCCTTGGTACACCTGTCGAAGCTAAAGTCATGGTCTTAGCATAACAATCTAGGACAGCATGGCAAAGAGCCAACCAATTCATACCCAAGATGACATTGAAATCAACCATATCTAAGACAAGAAAATTTACCCAAGTCTCACACCCAGCAAAAGTTATAACACAGGATTGGTACATTCATCCACCACTAAGAGTCTCCTACAAGGGTAGATAGATAAATAGGCATGACATGAGGTTCACTAATAGAATCAAAAACAAAATCAAAATATGCAGACACATAAGAAGATGCCAATCCCAGATCAAATAGCACATATGCAAATTTGAAACAAATGAGGAAGATACCTATGATAACAGCATCAGAAGCCTTTGTCCCTGATCTGACGAGTATAGCATAGCACTGTCCACGACCACCAACTACTTGAGTATACCTACAACCACCACTGCAGAGACCACTATCTCTGCATCATGCACCTCTTGTAGATATCTTACCTCTCACAACTTAAACATAAGTAGCTCTAAAAACGCGATGAGGGTAGTTCTTGGAAAAATGGCCAGTCTTATCACACACATGGAAAGCTCTATGATCCGACTCAATAGGAGGAAGTACGATTGGGCCAAAATGGCCACCCTAAACAGCTGAACTAGAAGACCCACTACCTAAACTTTGCAAGGTTTCCTGCACTGGTCTACCATGATATCCACAAAAATCTCTAGAATACCTACCTCGAGAAGTGTGACCTCTGAACATACCAAAATAGCACACCTTCTTTGTGCCTCCCTAAGATGCTCGAAGAATACCCTTGATCATCTTAGCATGATTTATTATACTCTAAGAAAAAGCTCCAAATACAACCATCTGAGATATAAACTAAAAAGAGACATCCAACCCCTTTACAAACTTCTAAATCTTCTTAAACTTGGTGGCAGTACTAGCATAGGAATACCTAGACAAAGCATGAAAACATGCTTCATACTCTATAACAGTTATGGAGCCCTGCTCTAGGTGATAAAACTCATCTCTCATCTAATCTCTTAGGTTGTAAAGCTCAAACTTCTCTAAAAAGGCCTCAGCAAACTGATCCTAAGTCATCTTAGGAGAATTAAGAGGTCTATAATTAACAAGCAATCTTCACCAATCTATAGAAATATCTCTTAACTGATAAGTAGTATATGCGACACCATACGACTTAAGTAAACCTAAATTATGCAACTTCTTACGATAGTTAATTAAGAACTAATAGGCTTCCTCACCCACAGCACCACTGAACTTAGGGAGACATAAATGAGTGAATCTCTTAAACCTCTTCTGATCTTCAAAAAGCATAACTATACTTGAAACAAGAGGAGGCACAATGAATCTAACAGGTTGAGATTCCACCTGAGGGGGAAACATAGATGGAGGTTAAGCTCTTAACCTCAGAATGCCATACTCGAATGTAGGTGCTGAAGGAGGAATAATATTTTGAGTCTTTGGAGTACCAAAAGCTGAAGTTGGTGCAACTAGAGGATCCATACTCAGAGCTTAAGAAACACGACAAATAAACTCTAGCACATATGGGGGTACAATACTTAGAGCTGGGGGAACACTAGGCATACTCAAAGGAGCATCCTCCAAACGGGTAAACAAGCAAATCAACAATCCCTCCAAGACTAGGGTAGTAAAACTCCATGGAACCAAAGTAGAACCCACACCTCCAATATGCTCAACACGAAGCTCAGGGTAGAGGCCCCTAGCACTACTCTTAGATGAGGAAAATCCACTTACCCTTCCACTACCTCGAGTTTACCCCGGACTCACAACTCACCCTCTAGATTGGGCTCTCTCCTTGAATAAAAGCTCTGTATCTCTAACCTCATGAGATCGAGTCAACACCAGTTGTTCCAAAAAGAGTAAAACATCACTTAGAACATAAAATATGAAGGAAATCTGCATGATAAGGAAAGAAATAAGGGTAATTTCCTAAAGAAATCATACAGCCTCTCGTAGATAGATACGTACGTCTAACGTCTACGGACCGATTCACGAGACTCTATTAGACATCCTATTCTTATACAATTAAGACCAATGAACCTGGCATCTTTAATACCACTTTGTCACAACACAAAAACAAGGTCCATGATGGCACTTGTCACGGCAAACCTTTACAAGTAAGACTATCACCCAAATAGATACACAAGAGAAAAGACAACATCCTAAGGAAAGACTTCTAAAATAAAGGAAAACAACATAAATATAATAAAAATGGAAAGAAACATAACTAATAATGCCATAACTCCTAAAACCTGGTGTCACAATGTAAGAACTACTAATAAAATCCATGAATCAAATACATTAAAATCAAATAGAAATAACTTTGTCCCTGAATACTAGTAAAGAAATAGTCTAATATAGAAAGATAGAAGTGAACTTTAGATGCATAAAATCCAACCGCAATCTTACTAACTTTGATGGTCCCGGAATCAACCACTAGGAGGCACACTTGAACCAGGATTTGCACCGAAAGGGTACAGTAGGGATGAGTATGGTTCACTTGTACTGAGCAGGTATCATAGACAAACCGAGCAAAGTGAAAAATAAAACATATAAAAGTACACACTAAGGGCATGTCACTGCAATCAGTAAATATCCCATAATGGTAGCCCACACCTCTTGCACTAATAGTTCTATAATACTCATGTATATTGTAACAAAATACAAGAAAGGAATACAAGTATACATTTATATCATATCCAAGTAGAGAAAAAAAAAGAAAATATATACATGAAAATCAAGTACAAGTAAAGTCAAATAGAATCAATGGATAGATAACAAGTCAAAGACAAAGATACAATCACAACATAGGCACAATAAGGTAAGTGCAATAAAAATGATGATGATTATGATGAGGTGTAATGCATGAGGTTTTTGCACAACCTCCATATACACCTATGGAGCTAAATTTTCTTGATGCAGGACCCATGGGAGGTTCATCAACCTGTATATAATCCATATCCATATTTCCTCCTCAACACATCCCTGAGGGAGAGTTTTAAGATGTCACATTTTCTTTCAGAAAAAGTATGTGTTTCCAGTATTTCCAAAGTGGTACCAATTTCATGAATGAATATCATATGAAGATGAAATGCTCACAACTAACCAAAATTGAGTGTTTCCATATCCAACCAATATACCAACCAAGTAATCCAAATATCCACTTAATTTTCCAACCATCCATGAAATTCAACGCGATTCATATGCCAATAGTATGAATACATCACAATATACAATTGATACCATCTTAGGCTTCCTCATTGCCAATATATAATCAAATTCATATTTATAAGGAAAACAATATTATATAAGACCCCACGCAATCACACATAGCAAATAATGTTCTAAAACTACCAAATACATCAACATATAGGCCTCCACATGGGAACAACACAATAAACTTAGCCATTTTCACGATTAGTTCCCACACCCTTAACATGATTTTGTATCAACATTAACTACCCAAAAGAAGTAAATCCATAACCTACCTCAAATGCCGAAAACAAATCTGCAAGCCTTTAATCCAAAGCCTTATTACCCACGAACGAACTCATAATCAACTAAAATATGAAAATATAGAATCTATCCATCAAAATAAAGTCAATGATACCTATATTGTCTATTTTCAAGTCAGAATCAAAACAGATCCCCAAAATGGGTTTTTGAAAAAGGACAAAATTATAATTTTATTTTAGAAATATGCTCCATGTATTTTTAGAAGTCTACAGCTAAAAATCCAAGAAAAATGAATTAAAAATGAAATTCAAATTGAAGAAAAACCAATCTCAAGTTTTACAAGATAAAATCCCCAAAATTTATTTTTAAAATCAAGAATTGAAGTTTTTTTAAAGATGAAATTAATAGAAAAGTAATAATTATAAGATTAGAAACTTAACCAAGTAAAAATGAATTGAAATCGGGGTTTAGATCGAAGAAATATAATGTTTAGCATTTCAGGTTTGGCATTTCGGGCCAAAATCTCCAATTTCCACTTTAATCCATGTTAAAACAAGAAATAGATGATAAAATTAGAGTAAGGTAGTTGAAATAGGTGTTTAGAAGTCTAACCAAGCTTAGAAACAGAAGAAATTGCTCAAAAGTGTGACACTCTAAGCTCTTAATCTCAAAAATGAGGAAAAGAATGACAAAACATGGGTATATATAGGGTCCAAGTATCTGCAGACCCTTGGGATTCATCTAGAATCCTATGAACGCCAATGAAATATGCTACCCAATCAAATTTGACACTCCAAACTCAATGGCGATATCATATTTTCAAAAAAATATCATTTCACAAAGTTGACCTCAGAAACTCAAAATCACAACTTTGTGAATCGAGGATTAAAATGAGATTTAAAAGCCATAAAACCAAACTAGTTATGTTACCACTCTGAAATCGACATTCCAAAATCTGCTGGCATAGTTCATTTTTCCATCTGACACACAGATTAAAAAATGTTGACTGATGTTAACTATATGGCTTTTCAAGCCACCAAAAACCACAATATCACATAAAGCACACTAAAATAGATCAAAAACTATGTCAATCATCTCCACACCCCATAAGGGGTAAATAATAAATTCATATAAAAACACATATTTGGCATAATTCATCAAAAGTTTAACTCGTTACACCTTATAGAGTGACAAACGCCATGCCAGCCCCAGCTCCTCCTTAGTGTGGGGCATCATCAAAGTACATCTATCATGGGGGTCAAACTTTAATAATAATTACATATTCATTAGGAAGTTCATCGATTAGTTTTCAATCATCAAGAATCAGGTGGTCTGCCAAAATGTCTGCTAACGGTTATACCTTTATGTCCTTTTGAGGGATGTACATGATCTCAAACTATTAAAACTAAAGCTACCACCTTGGAAGTCGATTATTAGGGGTTGATTTTGACATCAAAAACTTGATAGACTTTGCTCTTGACACTAGATGAACAACATAAGCCTGAAACTAATGCTTCATCTGTTGAATTTAGAAAAACCAACACTAAACATAATTTTTTAATGGGTGAATAACTCAAGACATTTGGTATCATCATTATGCTCAGGTAGTAAAGAACATTTTCTTTGCCTTCACTATTCTCTTAAGCCAATAGTGCTTCAACCAATATTTTTTATACTGAAATATAGTGAAATAATGGTTTTATAGGTATAGATTCTGGAACAACATAAGGCTTCATAAAGTATGAATTAATACTTTCAAAGGTTGTACTACAAGCTTGGTCCCATTTGAAAGGGGTTTCCTTCTTTATGAGATAGCTAAATAGTTGACATTTTTCAGCGAGACTTAAGATAAACCTTCTTAATTATGCTATATTCCCATGAAGACTTTGTAACACATGAATGTTAGAGCTTGGGAATCTTTAAAGTTTCAACAAATTTACCTTGATAAATTTTGATTCATCGGTATCATATAATAAAGCCAAAGAACATTCTAGAAGTAACTCCAAAGGCACATTTCAATAGAGTCATCCTAAGTTGATATTTCAAGTGGTCATGACTTTTTCTTGACTTTCCGCTAAGTCATCCATATAACATTTCATATTTTTATAGAGCAGGTCATCAAAGATATTTTTCATAGCCTTTTGAATAAGTGGCACCAAAGTTCTTTAAATCAAACGGCATCACCTTGTAGCAATAGATACCTTTATATGTACGAAATCCAGGGAACTTTTCATCCTTCGGTGCCATGCAAATTTAGTTATTGCCAAATAAATCGTCCACAAAGGACATAGCCTCATAACTAGTGGTAGCATCAATCATCAACTCTAGAATGAGGATTGGAAACTTATCCCTAAAGTTGACATACATTCAAATTTTTCAATTCTTCTTCTTCTTCAATAAACAATAATTGTAATCCATGTGGGGTATTTAACTTGACGAATAAGCCAACTTTAATGAGTTAGTTAACCTCATTTTTAATTAATGGCACCAATTTTGGCCTAAAGCACCATTAGGCTTTCTTAATAGGATGAGCACCATTCCTAACCGCTAACTGATAGACTGCTACTTTTGGATCTAAACCAAGCATCTCCTTATAAATCCATGCGACGACATCTTTACTTTTATTAAGTATATTCATACAAGAAATTTCTTTATCTATTTCAAGTAAATCACTCTAGTAAGTTGGTATTGGGTCTTTATAAGTGCCAACATTGATTTTTTTCAAGGGATATATTATTGTCTTCGTCCTTCTTTAAGTTCTAAAGAAAATCTTCACCCTCTTGAGAATCATCACCATTGATAAATATATGGTAAGACCAGGAAATATTTTCCAACTCTTTATCAACCTTTATTTGAGATAAGGTATCACACTTTGGGGTGTAATATGATATAAAGAGCCTACACTTTCTTCATATTCCTCTTATTTATTGGTATAAACCACAGTATGAGTCCTTGCCTTTAAAACCTCCTTGTATTTAACCAAAAGTTCTGTTTGTCACCTCATTCTAGAAGGAATCAAAATCTAGAAATTCTTTTAGATTCTAGGTTAACAGTGCATTATTGTGCTTTGAAAACTTCTCTGACGCTTGTTGCTTTTATTATTCTTTAGTGGACTTAACCTCTCAAAAATAGAAGTTCTTGTGGCTATTTCTCTAAGTTGATCAAAGACAGAGGGACTTTTGTTGGAAGTAGTAGACTCCTTTTTCACAGTGATTTAGTTTCTAACTGCCCTTTTTATAAAGATGTTAACTGGTGGTGGTAGTGGTGTGTACCCTAAGCCTTTATGTTATTTCCTAGTAGTACCTTCTAATATGAATTTCCTAAACTTTTATAGCTTATTGGGATTATATCCTTCCTTTACAAATAACTTGTAAGAATTTAGATCGAAGCCTTCTTTTGTACACTTTGTAGGAAGTTTCATATCTCATGGTGTATTTTGAGCTACAAATTATCCAAGTAGCTTTGAGGATAAATTATTGCATCGATTATATTGATAGAAAGAGGCAATCCCCCTAGATCATTATCTTGGTAGTTGGATGGGTGATTTTTCTCTTTCTTTACCTTTGGTACGTAGCAGAGATTATGAGTTGCCTTTTTTTTTCATGAACACAACACCTACTTTACTCAAAGTAGAGGGAGGCTTCTTAATGGTAACTTTTTCGATAGCCACTTTGAGCTTCTTAGCTACAAGATTATCACACTTGGTTGTTGTGATATCATCAACCTTTTTCTCCTTCATAACATAATTCTTCAAGTATAATTTCATATCGAGAAAGTTTGACTCAACTTCAGTGAATGACTTATCATCGGTAATTATTTTTATTTCCACTTCGGCCTTTGAGATACTTTAAGCATTAATAGAAAGAGGATGAAATAATTTTGTTCTCGTGTACCCAATTCCTATCAAGTAATATGTTGTACGAATGCATGGCATCGATCACATGCATCAATATATTTGATCACAGATCACCTATATGGATCTCTAACTCAATCAATACTATGGCCTTTGACCCCCTTGATTGAACCCTTGGATTATCAAATGAATTTTAATAAGTTCCTCAGTTATGATACCAAGTTCCTTTATTGTTCAAATAGGTAGAATGTTTCTTATAGACACCCAGGTTTATCAAGATTCTATTTATATTCTTCTCTAAAACATGACTCACCATATAAAAGGGATGATTGTGTAGCATTTCACCAAATATAAGGTCATATATGAATTTAAATTTTTGTATCAAATATATGTGCTTCTCAGCTAAGAGGTTTAGTAGGCTTTTGAGAAGATGAAGAAACTTCCAGGGGTAGGTTTTCACCCTTTGCTTCTTCTTTGCTAGTATTGTAACAGTATGCCTCAATGCTTCTTCTTCTAGTTGGATACTCGAATGACTCCTTTTATAGACTCGTCTTCTTGCATCTCTGTATAGTCACCAAAATCTAACCTTCATCATTATCTCATCAACTAGATACTTCTCATGCCCCAATAGGCCCTCATTATTCTTTTTGAGGTATATTTGGACAGGATCGAGTGAACCAGGTGATAGAGATTTGATGAGAACTGGCCTACTCATCATTAAGGAAGATGTTTTTCTTATTTTCCAATTGCATGATTTTTTCCTTGAAGAAAAAGTATTTCTCCAGAGAGCGATCCACAAACCTATGATACTTGTAATAGTTTAGGTCACCAGTCCTTAAAACTTTATCAGGTTTCTTCATCTTCTATAGATCATTGAGATTATTCTCAAGAAGTTCATTAAAATTTTTGGCTATATAATAATTAAGGAAAGGGTATTCCTTTTCTTGCATCTCTATTAAATTCAACTTTTGATTTGGATGTGCTTGAGAAGTCACCTTCATGGTTTTATTCTTGCTTAACTTTGTTGTGAACTTCACATGAGACAAGATGACATTCATGGATTCATTGTTATAACTTTCAGGACAAACTTTCTCCATTTTCTAGGTTCCTACTTATTATCCTTTCCCTTTCAGGGTCATGGAATTACTCTTTTTTTGTTAGAAGACATGTTCAACTCCATGTCATGAGTACGGATAGCTAACTCTTCAAAGTATTTTTGCGTAATGCCTTGAAATATATAGAGAATCCCTAGTGCATTATTTGGATGCACATCTCTATTATAAAAGTTTTACTGAGTCTATCTTTACAGTTTAGGTTCGTATTTCTACATTGATTGTTAAAGTTAATAACTAGAACATCCTTTTTTTGATGGCTATTCGTTAGATCTACCATGCTTACTATATGCCTTGTGCTATAAAAGTGATTCATGAACTCAAGATCCAATTGCTCCCAAATATCAATAGAACTAGACTCAAGGTCTGTTTACCAATCAAAGGCGTTTCCCTTTAGGGAACGAACAAATTTCTTGACAAGATAGTCATATTAGATTCTAGCACTATTACTTGTCTCAACAAAGTGTGTGGCATATTGCTTTGGATTCCCTTTGCCCTTAAATTATTGAAATTTATGGGTTGTAGCCGATAGGCATTTTAAAGCTATCAGTCCTTATAGTGTAGGGCTTGGCATACATTACAGAAGACTTAGTGGAAAAATTGTATTTTTTCTTTGAGGTTCCCTTCAATAAACTCTTTAAATTGATCAATCAGGATCATTCCCTCATAAGAAACTTATACCTCCTTAGCAAGTAGTTTCTATTTTATACGATTTTCTATCTCATGAACATTTGGAGATTTCTCAGGTACATGTCTTGAATCTCCATCTATTAAGACATCCATCCTATCCACCAAATTATCAATCTAAGCATCTTGATTTTGTATATACTTGGTTAGGCCATCAATTGCCTTTTCCAGGTTTGCGAGATGCTCCTCCATAGATGTCGTGATCCAATTTCACGAGTCATATGGACACCTACTTAATCCCACCAGTAGATAATTCGTACCATAGCCCAGATCTATAATGAATGGGCTAGTTGGTGAAAATTGGCATAAATGCCAAAATATACCAGTAAAGGTTTATAAGACACAAATCATAGGATTATAATATAGCAGAAAAGAAATAACAACATCCCACAATCTAGTAATATCGGTACAAGATCCTCTAATTCAAAATAACATAAGTACTATTAAGTTAATATAAAATAGTCTCGAAAATGGAAAGACTAGCAAAAACATAAGAAGAAGACAAGGACAATTCAATCTTTGAGAGCTTACCGTGTATTCAAACTCTAACATGCATAAATCTCAATGTCAATGGAGGTAGTTAGTACTTGAATCTACACCAAAAGGAAACAGAAGTGTAGTGTGAGTATCAAATCCATGGGTACTTAGTAGGCATCATCGACCGACTTAGCTAACTCATAATATAAATATAATAAAATGCAAGAAATAAGATAAGTCAAGGTAAGAGGGAAAACTTGGAATAGCGCACCAAATACTATAAATAAATATCCGGAATAATAACATTCATGAAAATATAGATATTACTACATAACTGGCCCCAATAAGCTATAAAGTGTAATAAAGTAAATAACCTAACGTAGGCCCCCAAAGCCCGGAGGGTGAAATTAAGTGAAGTAACAATATTAATTATGCTAACTAACCATATCTCAAAATCATAACTGGGAACCGTCCATATTGCAAAAACCAATAGCAAATTGGTTCCATAACCATCATAAATAACCTCTCAATGTAGAACCTTAACCAGAACTAGTATCTCATATGCCAGAACTAGTATCTCATATGTGGGACTTAAATTGGAACTAATACCACCAATAATTCTGGAAGCAAACTAGTCTTGGTATCATAAATCGCCGGCCTCAGACTAGAAATAACATCATCTTCCAAGCATCAATATGTAATAAAACATCCTGAATCTAAACCTCCTAGGGCTCAAGAATGTAAATAATACAATGTTCACGGCCTATAGATCCTACAAGAGCTTAATAGCAATCTTGTCCTAAGGTAGGCCAGAGGGGTCCACTTCTATTTTCGAAATCCATTGTAAGGTAAATTCTATCCTGAACTAGGAAAAGGTATCTCATTTTACTACCAAATGTTAATTTAAGCCACTTGACTCCTAAGATAGCAATTCTACCCTAAGAATGAGTAATTAAGTCAATTATGCCTTATTAGGTTCCTTAATTAGATAAAAGATACAAAACATACTAATTCTACTGTCAAGAACTAAATCCAAACTCAAAACTAGCACAATATCATGTTCATACTATAATCAAGCTCAATATAAGAGAAAGGTAAACCTATCCTACCTGGACGCCAAAGAAAGTCTGGTGAAGTTTACTGAATCAATAATTTTCTCTTCTGAGAAGCTTTTGCATGATTCCACATTATCAAAAAAATAATCCACACATTAATATGGAAACAATGGTACCCATATTGCATTTTTATGCTTTGGGTTCAAGAATTAAGTCAAAATCCCATATGGGACCTATTTGTAGAATTACACTTTCAAAATCAACACATTCCTCTATGCTCATGGATCATTTATCCTTACAAATGGATATATTCCAAGGTCAATTGATACTAAAATCAACCCTATTATAATCTAGAGATTTATGAATAAATTGGGAATTTAAACCATCAACTAATCAGAAACTTACAATGTTTAGGATGAGAAAATGAGTAACTAATGCTCATAAACACCCTAAAATATCTCAACAATTACTCTCCTAATTTTCATCACTTTTAAGGGTGTTTTAGCTCTTGAACTTATGAAAAATAGGGAAAAAATCAGGAAGAAAAGAATTTAATGGCCTCCCATGTGTCGCTTAAGCGATCACTTGATTGCTTAAGCCGTTACTGCTAAAGCGGCTAAATACCGATTAGGCAATACACACTAAGTATGCTCCCTGTGCTAAAGTGGACAAACAACCACTATAGCAGCCTTTTTTTAGTGGGCCAACTAGAAAACCTGATTGCTTAAGCAATCGGCTAGTCACTTAAGCGGCCTCAACTAAAGTGTAACACCCTAAAAATGGTCCCAAAATGTCACACGGTGCTTAGGACCACAAGTGATCTTAAACTAACCCATCTACTGGCATAACTCATAAGCAACTAAATAAATAACATACATCTAAACGAAATAAGAGGAAGATTACTCTTTTCTGAATCTGATCAATACAAAACTAAATTAAAATAAGCTCAATTCTTCTTTTACAAACAAAACTGGAATTAAGTACCTTAACTCTACTGACTATCTATGAAGCCTCTACTAGTATTGACTTTAGGTAGCCGGGATATGACCCCCAGCTATCCCAAATTAATATTATTAAATAAAGAAGAATAAAATATTACTCAAATTGTATGACCGACTCGAGCCCTTGAATCAAGAGAACTCATCACTTGCTGACTGGAAGTTGCAAACTGTCTGAATATGGAATGTGTGCTACAACTGATCTAATACCTATATTATGAGACAATGTAGCACATAGACGTATAGGTGGATCAGTACTTTGAGGATGTACTGAGTATATGGGGGTGAATACATAAGTAAAACACAATATCAATCATCATAATTCGTAAAACAATGCATGTGAAATGTAAATGAATCACTTAAACTAGAATATCTGATATACTAAAGATCATAAGTAACAAATCATACTTTATAAATCTAGTGAGACATAACATTTAGTTCTAAAATTTATACTTGCATTCTCTCTTTAAATCGTACTGTCTAAGTTTAGAAAGGACTCACTCTTTAAATATGAAATATGAAACTAATATCTTTCTGTAAAGCATAATCTGAGTAAGCTTGTGAGCCTTTACACTTAGTTTTATAAAAGCCTTCTGTTATTCTTTTCTAAGAAACTATTCTAAAAATCTTTACCATTAATATGTAAGGAAAACACTTTATCTTAAGGCTTTAAACCAATAGATTGTTTTAAGAGTAGGGGACATCTTTATGGGAGGTTTTTCTAACAGACATACACCATGTGAGCATCCATGGAGTCCCACATCTTGCCCCCATTGGGTAAGGTTGTTCTACCCTTTCCATCAGAATAGAATATCTTATCTTATGTGATCACAATCTTAGTTATCCATGTAGAAGTAGGGATAATCTTAATCCTATGATAGCATGTAGTTCTGGGGTATGAAACCGTAGTAACATACCCATCTCGGTGCTAAATACTACTCCCATTCTTATGCTCAAAATCTTTAGAAAATCCACTTCAAATTAGCACAAGGGTTTATAAGAAAATCAATTATGCTTTTCTCTCTTTAAATCTCAAGTCACATGAACAAAGTGGATTCTTTATCTTAGCTTAGGACCAAAAGGTCAAATCTTAATCAAAAAACTAAGAATAGTCTTATCTTAGGATACTCATAGCATAAACAATCTTGAAACAACAATTTTTAACTAGGGATTAAAGACCCATGCATCACACTCATGTTAAAACACCAAAATTCTCATGCTTGATAATGTAAATTTTGATAAATCAACTCAAAATCTGAAAATTTCAGCAATATGCCTGAAAATATAAACATAACCATGGAATTTAACTTCTAAATCATTGGGAATCTCATAAGCTTGTAAATAACAATAATAGGTATAAACCCTAACTTGAATTTCTTGGAAAATCATATAAATTTTAGTAAAATTTGAATTTAAAATAAGTTTTGGGCACAAGGATGAAAGGATTATCCTTGTTCATACCCCACATACCTTAATTGATGATCTTAGATGCTAAAACTTGAATCTTGGATCTTTATTGATGCTTTGAAGATGAATTCTTTGAGTTCTTGTATTGGGAGTCCTTAATCTTGAATTTCTTTGGGGAATTAATGGAGGAAATTTGAATTTCTTGGGGAGGAAGTTGATGATCTAGGTTTTGCTTTTCCTTGGGAGAGAATGCTTTGATTTGGGGAAAATTTAATAAAGAATGACTTGAGAATGATTTTAGGGATTAAATCTCATATCTGGACGAAATAAAAATATGGGAAATGGACGAAATAAAAATATGGGAAAAGGCCAATTTAACCCTGGACGAAGCTTTTAATTTTCGTCAAAATTTTTTGAAATAGGCATTTGGCACGATGCGCTGTGATCGCATCGGGCCACTAGAAATAGACAACTGGGAACTGAGGTCTTGGCACTACACAGAGAAATTGTGATGCCCTTTTGAAATGTCTACTGGATTTTGACAGATGGGAAAATGAACCATTCCGCGATGTGCCAATATTGCGGAGGTCAACTAGAATTGACGGTTGCCATTTTTCCTTTTCTGCAATGCACTGAGAGTCCAAGTGGCACAATGTCAACTTAAAAATGCTCTAACTTCTCAACCAAGTGTCGGATTTGGGCGAATTCGGTATTGATGAAAAGCTTATTCAATTTTCCACGCAATGGAAAGTCAAAATCTTGAAAATTCCACATGGAATAAATATTATTCATTTTTGAAGCTATCCCTTAATATTCGAGGAACTAATTTAAGCTAGGAAAATAGAGGGTATTACAATATCTTTCCCTTGGGAATATTCATCCTCAAATATGGCTAATTAGGCTGAAATCCCTGAGGAATCTAGGCATATAAGCTATCATGGATAATTGAAATAAACTGTATGACTGAATCCCAACATAGTGGGCTACTGAACTGATCTATGAGCGCATGAACTTTTATGAAAATAGCTATATGGATGAGATCAAAACGAGAGAGCCAGCTTTGAGGTAACAATCTCTTTAGGCTGGATCTAATTTCATGAGAAAAAGATGAGTGGTTTACGTAATAAAATCTCGGGGCATTACAACATCCGCCCTTGGGATCGTTCTTCCCCGAATGATACTGATTTGGTTGAAATACTAGGAAAAGATTGAAATACTTATGAAATAAATCATTACTTAATATCTGAATCTGAAACTGATGTATGATGCATATACTGAGTTGAATCCGCAATTTACATGGATGTGAACAAACTACCTCTTGAAATGGCAATACTCATGAAATTTCAGGTAGTAAGACTAGACTAAATTGGAAGATGAAAAACTATGGAAATTTTTCTGTCAAATTGTTAAGCTGGATTGCTGGCCATACGGACTGAATCATACTAAATGGTCATACCCCGAATAAGTATTTCTTCAACACCTTTCTAAGAAATTTCTAATGCTATTAGGGAGTAAAGAATTATGGGTATGATCTGAACAAAACATCTGAATAAGAAACTATAACATGGCCCCAAATCTATAGCATGGAACATAGACATATAAATCATGAGCTAGGATAGAATTACTAGGCCTTAAGCAATGCAACTTCTTATTTTCGAGTTTAGAAACACCTCACAAGTACTCCATCAACTATACTATCCCCCCTTGAAATACCATATCCACATGATTAAACTTACAATTCAACTTGAATCAAAGAGCTTGACTCGGCTAGTCGTTCTATCATTTCTCTCTTAGCTTTAAGCCATCATTCTAAGTCTTAGGAACCCTTTGATAAACTCTAAACTAGACTATACTCACTGAACTTTGGAGTCTGAAATACAACAATACACATAAATAATAAACTTACTCTGAAAGATTACACCTAAAAGTGTAAAACCCACTTCTAATACTTCCTTTCGAGGTACAACTCTATCTTTCTACAGCCCCACTAATCATCATATAATATCTGGAACACTTACTGACTTAGAATCTTCATGAGTATCACTTTATCATGAGTTCACACCATCTAGAGCTTTAACTCTCATTTCTATTCGCTCAATCTTCAAAGTTTTAAACTTGGATCCTAACACTTAACATGAATATCTTCAACCTTTAATAAACCATACTGCTTCCATCATACCCTACAAATATCGCATCTCTGAACTTATATTTCTAAACCATGAGAATTAATATCATATCAAGAAGGTTCAACATCATCAATCGAAACTCCTTAACTTAGCTATTTAGAACACCATATACCATCTAACTAGTCTCCTTCCTCTTAGCAACTCAATGGTACTACTATCCACACATAACACAAAATAACCTTAGAAAATAAAGCAACCCCTTATCACCCCAGATCACTTCCATATAACTAGTACCACTAATCAAGAAATCATTACATCCACCTTGATGACCATCAACTATTCAAACTTAATGTCTAGTGCTAAACATAATTTAACCAGCCACCTTGCATACAATTCTCACTCGAAAGCTACAAAATAAAACATCAAGAAACACTAGCCCATTAGAATCTCATAACAACAATAATCGATCGTAATCATATGGTCTATCTTATCATAATCCATTAACACATCCTCCTTCTACACATCATTACTATCTACCCTTCTACACAATACATCTAAATTACTATCATCGTTCTACAAGTTTCAGCTAAACTGGGAAGCCTAAATTAATGATACTAAATCACCAAACACTTCATTAATATCCTATACTTTTCCATTACAATGTTTACCATCAATAACTCCTTCCATACTTTAAGAAAGCAAAAATTCTCCTTAACTATTAACTCCTTCTCTATCCTCCACCAAACTAACACACAAGGACATAATATCTTAACACAACTCGATAACATGCATAAATTTATCTCTATACTTTATACCAATCATCATTCCCATTCTTCTTGCCACTACTCTTCTATACCCATACTTTAAACTATAATAAAGTTCTACTATTCATAAACTATAATACTAAAGTTCATAATATCCCCTGAATTCACATTGTATTTAACAATCTAGGTTCATACTATCTCCTCTCATGAGCACTATCTATATGGAAAAGGGTCAATGGGCAATATAAATACATATCTAATTCTATCTCAACTTAATAACTCATAAGCATGAGAACATAAACTTTCAACTCATGGAACTTAACACACTAGGGAGCTTCTCTCAAGCCCCTTGTGTGACTTCTAAAGTTTCTGCTAGTAAATCTAAGAGCATTATCTGGGGAGGAACTGGAACTTGCTAATTATGTTTTCTCAAAAATAATAAATAGATGAGGAATTTTAGGGTAACACACGAATAGATAGAAGATTCTGAGAAAACAACTTTACTGCACGATCTAGAGTAGGAAAAAAGAAAAGCTTTCTTAAATGCATTGTACCCTATCAAATGAAAGTACAGATGTCTCCGTACCATTTCGTAAGACTCTACTAGAAATGACTTCACAGACACCCTAGGACACTTGAACCTTGTGCTCTGATACCAATTTTGTAATGCCCTAAAAATGGTCCCGAGATGTCACATAGTTCTTAGGACCACAAGTGATCCCAAGCTAACCCTTCTATGGGCATAACTCATAAGCAACTGAATAAAATACTTACATCTAAAAAAAATTAATCAAAAGATTACTCATTTCTAAATCTGATCAATACAAAACTAAATCAAAATAAGAATAATTTGTCTTTTACAAATAAAACTGGAATCAAATACCTTAACTCTACTGATTGTTTATGAAGTCTTTACTAGTATTGACTTTAGGTAGCCGGGACATGACCCCAGCTATCCTAAATCAATATAACTGAATAAAGAAAAATAAAATATTTCCTAAACTATATGTCTGACTTGAGCCCTTTAACCAAGAGGACTTATCACCTGCTGACTGGAAGCTACAAACTGTCTGAATATGGTAGGCGTGCTACGACGAAACTGATACCTACATTATTAGATAATGTAGCACATAGACATATATGTGGATTAGTACTTTGAGGATGTACTGAGTATATGAGGGTGAATGCATAATTAAAACATAATATCAATCATTATAATTTGTAAACCAATGCATGTTAAATGTAAATGAATTACTTAAACTAGAATATCTGAAATACTAAAGATCATGAGTAACAAATCATACTTTATAAATCTAGTGAGTCATAACATTTAGTTCTAAAAGTTGTACTTGCATTCTCTCTTTAAATCATACTGTCAAAGGACTCACTTTTTAAATATGAAATCTGAAACTAATATCTTTCTGTAAAGCATAATCTGAGTAAGCTTGTGAGCCTTTACACTTAGTTTTATAAAAGCTTTCTGTTATTCTTTTCTGAGAAACTATTCTAAAAATCTTTACCATTGATATGTAAGGAAAACACTTTATCTTAAGGCTTTAAACCAATAGACTGTTTTAAGAGTATGGGACATCTTTATGGGAGATTCTTCTAACCAACATACACCATGTGAGCATCCATGGAGTCCCACATCTTGCCCCCGTTGGGTAGGGTTATTCTACCCTTGCCATCAGAATAGAATATCTTATCTTATGTGATCACAATCATAGTCATCCACGTAGAAGTAGGGATAATCTTAATCCTACGATGGCATGTAGTTCTGGGGTATGAAACCGTAGTAACATACCCATCTCAGTGCTAAATACTACTCCCATTCTTATGCTCAAAATCTTAAAAAAATCCACTTCAAATTAGCGCAAGGGTTTATAAGAAAATCAATTATGCTTTTCTCTCTTTAAATCTCAAGTCACATGAACAAAGTGGATTCTTTATCTTAGCTTAGGACCAAAAGGTCAAATCTTAATCAAAAATCTGAGAATAAGATAAGGATACTCATAGCATAAACAATCTTGAAACAACAATCTTTAACTAGGGATTAAAGACCCATGCATCACACTCATGTTAAAACACCAAAATGCTCATGCTTGATAATGTAAATATTGATAAATCAACTCAAAATCTGAAAATTTCAGCAATATGCGTGAAAATATAAACATAACCATGGAATTTGACTTCTAAATCATTGGGAATCTGATAAGCTTATAAATAACAATAATGGGTATAAAACCTAACTTGAATTTCTTGGAAAATCATATAAATTTCAATAAAATTTGAATTTAAAATAAGTTTTGAATACAAGGATGAAAGAATTATCCTTATTCATACCCCGCATACCTCAATTGATGATCTTAGATGCTAAAACTTGAATCTTGGATCTCTATTGATGCTTTGAAGATGAATTCTTTGAGTTCTTGTATTGAGAATCCTTAATCTTGAATTTCATGGGGAATTAATGGAGGAAATTTGGATTTCTTGGAGAGGAAGTTGATGATCTAGGGTTTTCTTTTTCTTGAGAGAGAATGCTTTGATTTGGGGAAAATTCAATAAAAAATGACTTGGGAATGAATTTAGGGATTAAATCCCCCATCTGGACGAACTAAAATTATTGAAAAAGGCCAATTTAATCCTGGATGAAGTTTTTAATTTCCGTCAAAATTTTCCAAAATAGGTACCTGGCGCGACGCGCCGTGATTGCGTTAGGCCACTGGAAATAGACAATTGGGAAATGAGGGCTTGGCATGACATGGAGGAATCGCGGTGCCTTTTAAAATGTCATTTTGACCACCAACGCGATGCGGTAAGATCGCATTGGGCTACTGGATTTTGACAGATGGGAAAATGGACCATTCCATTATGCACCAATATCACGGAGGGCCACTGGAATTGAAGATTGCCATGTTTTCCTTTTTCGCAACGTGCTGAGAGTCCAGGTGGCACACTGTCAACTTAAAAATGCTCTAACTTCTCAATCGAGTGTCGAATTTGGGCGAATTTGGTATCGATGGAAAGCTTATTCAATTTTCCACACAATGGAAAGTAAAAATCTTTAAAATTCCATATGTAATAAATATTATTCATTCTGGAAGCTATCTCTGAACATTTTAGGAATGAATTTAAGCTAGGAAAATATAGGGTATTACATAAAACGACCTAAGTGTTGCTTTAACGAATGCACCAGCTGAGATCGTGAAAATTGCAAGTCTCCATAGACCCCTTGGGATTTGTTTCAAATCTTGTGAATGAGAGTAAACTATTTTATCCTATAAAATTTGATATTTTAGACTCAATGGTATAGTCAAATCTTCTATTTGAGGTTGTTTCAATGAAAATTGGGTCCCACGCCCAAGGGCCATTTTTATCAATTCCAAACCAATAGACTTAAATGAGTCTGGGAGCCTCGATACCTAAACCAAGGGTTCCCCTAGCCAAAAATCAATGTTCTATAGTTATTGGAACTATCTGAATTAGCATATGAGGTTGTTAAGATGAAGTTTACGCCTAATAGCCAATTCTTACTAGCAAAGAGTTCAAAATAGAAAATTAACTCTAAAAACCAAATGAACTGCTCAGTATCTAAATTATCAAATCCAATTATTCTTATAGTCAATCCTAATTGATTATAATCTAATTATTCTTAGTCTCAAATTAGTCCTTTAGAAGCCCAGGAATTGTCTTACACTTTTGAAAACATTCAAAATCCCCCAAAATATTTGTATAATATATTTGAATTTAGAAAGTAACTTTAATTTCAAACTTATTTAATCGCCACTTACATTGTTCCTCGTGGATTAAACCCCAACTAAAAATTGGGTAATTATATTGTCAATGAATATCTTGCATTTAAATTGATGTGTAAGTTGAGCGTTATCCCAAATAGGATTGATCACACCCTGAGATATTTAAAAGAATTCATGGGTTATAGTTTGATGCTTTGTTAAAAGACTAGTATCAAAATCCCTAACCGATCCTACCCAAGCATGCCTTCGCTAATATTTGAAGTTGATTTTCATGTACCCATACACTAGTTGCCTCTAGTAAAGTATAGCCTCAAGATCCATTCCTAATTGATTACACTCTAATTATTCTTAGTCTTAAATTAGTCCTTTAGAAGCCCAAGAATTGTCTTACACTTTTGAAAACATTCAAAATCACCTAAATATTTGTATAATATATTTGAAATTACCAAGTAACTTTAATTTTATACTTATTTAATTGCCACTCACATTGTTCCTCATGCATTCAACCCCAACTCAAAGTTGGGTAATTATATTGACAATGACCGCCTTGCACTTTAATTAATGTGTAAATTGAGCATTATAAAAAATGGCACCACAACAATTTGGCGTATTGAGTTCATTTGAAATTTTAGCTTACTTGCTTGGATTCAAACTTGTAAATATTTGTTTGTCATTCACTTTTGTTTCTTATGTTAGATATATTTTTTATTACTTGTCATTATGGAATCTTAGAATAAATGTGAGTTTGGTGGCTAAAAGTCTTATCTTGATGATCCATGTCCATATTGTGATGGATCCCACTTTCGGCGAGATTGTAGATATACTCCTCGAAAAAAGATGTGTGAACCATCTCGATCCTATTAGGAGTATAATTGTTTTTAAGTGGTGCTCAAGATGTACATCGGAGTGATTACCTAAATGCCTCCTCCCCAATTTATGCTAACAAAAATGCTAGTTCTTCTAATGAGTTTGATAGGTCTCATGATGCGATAAGGCAAGAAAAACATGCCAGATACAATAGTGTTGAAGCAATACTTCAAACTTTTTTGGATTGGGCAACTACATTGAAGAAACATGTACGTGACTTATATCAATCTAATGAGGAATTTAAGAAGGAAATTAAAAGGATAGAAAAAGTATGTATGGAGGCTAATCTTTCAAATACCATGGGTTTACCCACTCTTCTAAATGAGCTCGATGTTGAAGAATCCTCGGTGATTTCCCAACTGACCAAACCTATTATATTTGAAGATGCCAAAATTGAGGAAATGGTACTAGAGTCAAAAGAAGAGGCCAAGAAAATACTTTGTGAAGGCTCTAGCCCATTTTGCAATGAGAATATCAAGAAGGATGCGACTCATGAATTAGGAAGAAGACCTCACTCAAACCACTTTTCAATAATATGCTCGGTGGATGTGATGAAAGTTGAGCCACCCAAGCAAACGGTGAATTTTGGAGATGAGGAAGAAAATTCCTAAATTTTAGAGTTTGTCATTCTATAAGGACAAAATGAAGCCCCTCACTTGAAGGCCGAAAATTGAAAAAATTGATGTGTAACAAGTGAATTCTTGATGTTCTCATCGATACCCAACAAGCCTATTATAAAGTTTGATGTGAAATTAGGTAAAAGATTCAAGTCTTTAAAATGGCGAGATAGAAAATGTTTTGTTGTCTCGTTACCTTTGGCCAAAGTACCTCAAAGATGTATTGATCTAAAGTTGGGTTACTGATTCAAATCTTCTTAATGGAGACATAAATGATAGTTAAAAGATGTCGTACCACGACTTTAACTAAGGTGATTCTTGGGAGGCAACCCAAGAAATTAGTCTTGATATTTTCTAATATTTTTGGTTCAATTTTTAGCTTGTTTTTGGGTGTTTGTAAGTGATAGAACAAGTTGGAATGGGTACCTCAAGAATGAAACCCCAGATAAGTATATTGGACTTTCTTTTCATCATTTTTCTTGCTAAAGTAAGCTTACAAGGTATGATCTTTAAAATACATATGATGATCACATTCCATGGTTTATTTTGGTTTGAATTTAATTAATTTGAGGTTAATTTGGCAGAATATGGTTGTTGGGATGAGGATTTTTTAATGTATGCCTTGTTTCAAATGTTAAATTACAAAATTCTTTTTTTCATACACTAGTGCACACCATGTGTTTGATGAAACACCCACTTGAGGTTTGTTTGCTTAATTAAGTTGTGGGCAATTTAATTAGGGTAGTATGATTACAAGTGGTGTGTTTGCTGATGAATTGGTGCATTGGGATTGTTCACATATGTTGTTATTCTATCTATTCAAGCTCTTACTTTCCATGCACACTACATGTTTGTTAAAATATCAATAAGAGAAAAATGTCTTATATGTTTGTAAAGGTTAATGTGAACTTTTTTGGGGCAATATATGATCATTTTTGGAGCATAGCTTTGAGTCCAATTGGTCTTGAATATGGAATAACCGGTGATCTTTGGTTGAAATTTTGAGGAACTTTGCGCCCATGGTAAGAGAGACATGAATGCTTGCCTTGACCTATGATAGATTGGGTGACGCCATTGTTAAGGGTATAGGGTTGTTTGTGTTTCTATTAGTGTTATGAGTGTTTTATGATCTAAATGGGTTATATGTGAAGTTGTGAGGAAATAATCCCATGAATTTTAATGATTATGTTTCCTTGCATTACTCGAAGTTTTTCTTTAATTGTTTAGGAAGAGGCAAAAGTTCAAAAATGCTTTCAAAATATTATTGGCAAGAAATGAAATAATTTTGAGAAAAAACAAAAAAATTATAGTTTTCTTAGTAAAAATGATCAAGGATGTTTTTGAGCTTTCTTTTGAATGAGACCATTAAATTCAATTTTTGGCTCTCTCTTTACAGGGAAGAGTCCTTCATTCAGAGTAACTTATTAAGCTCAAATTGGTTTGGAGATTAACTTTTGCTCTATGAGTACGATGTCATGTGCGGTGAGATTTTTGGAATAATTCTTGTATATATATGTAGTATAGACCTCACCCCGAGTGTGTCCATAGCAAAATTCTAGACAATATTGATTTGGAGAATGATCCAAGGCTATTTTTGACCCGTCACATAGCCAAATTCCCACCTTAACATTGTTCCCTAATTAGCCCCTTTGAGCCTTTTTGCCTATTTTTCTTTATTTTTGTAATTATAACCTTACTAAAACACCTAAACCCTTTTAAAATCTTCCTTTTGGTACTTAACCTCCTTTTATGCATCAAATAATTCAAATTAATAAAATGTAGGTGAAAGCCTAAGTTTGGGGGGGTTGTATATTTGGAAGAATAATATAAGGGTGGCCCAAACTCCAAGTTTGAGGGGATTAACGTGATTTGCTAAGATGATCCAAGAAAGGTGTATGTAAGATGGTCAAATCATATGCTTAAGAGACAAGAGACATTCTTAGTGGTAAGGTTGTATAGACTAGCCCATAGAACGTGAAGAGAAAATAGGCAAATGGGGAAGGGCTAAGAAGCGCTTAAATTTAGAAAGTCCCTTGAAAAAGCCAAAGAAATGAAGAAAGAAAATAGTGGACTTGAATTGTTTTGTAAATGCTAATAAAAAGGTAGGAAAATATGATAAATGATTTAAAGGAGAATAAGGTAGATAGTTTAAAAATTTTGGGGTAGAAGGGGTTGAGGAATTGCATTGAAGGAGGTATTTTAGTCACTTGATCCATGTATACTTCTTCCCACACCTTAAGCCTTCATCTTGACCCGGAAAACCTTGGTGATTCCAAACTAAGTAAGTCTATATTAGTGGCAAAGAACAAAAATGGCAAGCCTATGGTTCACTCATTGTACTTGAATTTCTTTGTGAGAGTGAGTGTGAGTGTGAATTCTTTCATTATTTGAGCTCGTTTAGAAATTTCAATGTCTTTTGTGTATATCGAGCTAACTCGTGCTTGTAAGCGGAATTGACACTTTGGGGTAGAGGGTGAAGTCTTACTCTCGGTTTGGGTAAATGGGTTAAGTAAGTTTCACTCTGAAGATTGAGACAATCTTTGAAGATTTTGTGTCTCCTCTTAAGACGCTTTGTTGATTTGGAAGGTTCATGTGATACAAACTTGCATCCTTGCTTCATAAAGATGTGTTTATTGAAAATTTTTGGTTCACTTATTTCCATAATATGTTTAAAAGTCTTTATAGAGCTTTGTTTTCTTGTTCCTTTACTATAGCTTTCTTTTGGGTGAATTTGAGTTGAATACCTTATCTCATTGAACTGTTCTTAGTTGCTTAAGGACAAACATTAGTTTAAGTTTGGGGGTGTTAATAAGTCATCAATTTGAGGATTTTATAGCAACTTTAAGCCTAAATTACCATGCTTTTCCATTGATTTTATATCAATCTCTTACTTAATGCTCATTCGTGTAGGAAAGGTTTAAAAGGGAAGATGAGCAAGTCATTCAAACTAAAAAAAGGTTAAATGTGAAAGAAAAGAGCCAAATGCTAGAAATCAAGCCTAAGAATCGACCCTTAGTTGTTGTGATTGCTTCCCAAGGGTCGCGATCGCGACCAGTCAACAAGTCAACTGGAGGGCAATCGTGATATGACTACTGTGATCGCGGGAGCCACGAATATGGTGAAGCGGTGGTTATCATGGTAGAGCGGAAAAGTTTTTAGGGCATTAGTGTAATATTTGAAAATGTGGAATTGGGGCACAAATAAGGGTTCTTAGCTCATTTTCCACTATCTTGATTCTATCTTTCATCTTTACTTTTTATCTCATATCTTAGGAGCTTGGAGCAAAAATTTGTACTAATCTTGAGCTAAGATTACATTAGAGCTACTTCTAAGTGAAGGATTAGCAAATTTCCATTGAAGATTCATTGGAATTTAACCTTTGGTTTGCAGTCTCTTTAATTTTCATGAATTAAATTGATAGAGATTTTGGTATCTTTTTGTTTATTATCTTTATGGGTTGCTAATTCTTCCTCTTGGAGTTATGTTTGAATAGGGTGTAAGTGTGTATAGGTTGTGATTATTATTTTTAATTCTTAGTTAATGTTGTTGGGTTTCACAAATGTTTGATTATAAAATAGAATTTGTTGGTGAAAGCCTCAATTTCCCTAAACTCCACATCATCCTTGAAAGAGTGATGTGGGTAGTCTAGATCCTACATCATCCTTGAAATAGGGATGTAGGTGTCATAAGCATTTATGAACAATAAGATAGATAATAGTTATTCCCTTTTTATTGTCTTAGAAATAAGGATAAATTATGGAATTGCTATGTCTTGGGCATCATCCTAGAAATAGGGATGCCCAATTGAGGCTTTGTGATGATTGGTTGATCACACCCACGAGATATTTGAAAGAATCCATGGGTGATAGTTTGATTCTTTGTTGAATATTAGTATAAAAATCCCTAACGGAACCTACCTAAGAATGCCTTAGCTATGATTTGAAGTTGATTTTCATGTGCCCACACACTAGTTGCCTCTTGTAAAGCATAGCCCCAAGATCCATTCCTAATTGATTATTCTCTAACTATTCTTAGTCTCGAATTAGTCCTTTAGAAGCCCAATAATTGTCTTACACTTTTTAAAACATTCAAAATCCCCAAAAATATTTGTATAATATATTTGAATTTAGCAAGTAACTTTAATTTCGAACTTATTTAATCGCCACTCACATTGTTCCTCGTGGATTCGATCCCGATTCAAAGTTGGGTAATTATATTGACAACAACCACCTTGCACTTAAATTGACGTGTAAGTTGAGTGTTATTAATCCCCCAAGTATCCTTCTCTACTGGAGATATCTTGTCTAAACCTTAACTACTGGAATCTCTCTAGAGCGTAACTGTCTGACATCCTTAGCTAATATAAACATTGACTCCTCCACGAACGTCAATCTCTCATCAACTGAATTGGGTCCCACTGAAGCACATGAGACTCATTGAGAATGTACCACTGCAACATAGAAATATGGAAAAATAGATTAACAACAACAAAATTTGAGGGCGAGGATAACCCATAAGCCACCTCTCAAACTATTCAAAGGATCTCAAAATATTTAATATATCTTGGGCTAATCTTAGCTTTCCTCTTGAACCTCATCACACCCTTCATGGGAGATACTCAGAGGAATACCCAGTCTGTGACTCCAAATCTCAAGGAAAGAAGTCTACGATCTGTATATGTCTTCTGCCTACTCTGAGGTTCCCTCGGCCTATCCTGAATCACTCTGACTCTATCCAACAACTCCTGAAGCAAGTCAGCACCACGAGGTCTGATATCAGAGGTCTCGAACAATTCAATTCAATATTGACAACATCTACCATATAATTTCTAAAATGGTGCCATATTAATACTTGAATGGAAGCTAGTATGCGAACTCCACCAATTCTAAATGTTGCCCTCACTGACCTCCATAATCTATAAAATATTATTGGAGCATAGCCTTGAGAACCTAAATAGTCCCTCCAACTGACCATCGATTTAAGGGTGAAAAGTAGTACTAAGATCCACCTAAGTACCTAATCCCTATGACAATCTCTCTAGATGGTAGAAGTGAATATTAAGCCCCGGTCTGATAAAATGGATATAGGCACTCCATGCAAGTGAACTATCTCACAAACATAGATATGAGTTAACCTCTCAGTGTTGTAGGACATCTAAATAGAAATAAACTGTGTAAATTTGGTCAATCAATTTACAATAAAACAAATACCATCAAAATCATAGGAGGCATTAGGCAAACCACTAACGAAATCTATGATAATCCACTTCCACTTCTTCTAAGGAATGGGAAATCTCTGAATCGAGTCACCATGCCATTGATGCTCGATCTTCACCTACTGACAACATAGGTACCAAGCTTCAAAATCTTCCACGTCTCTCCTTATTCCACTCCACCAATAGTATTACCTCAAATATCTATACATCTTAGCTGTACCAAGGAGAAAAGAATATCTGGAGTTGTGAGCGTCACGCAAAATCAACTGAATAAAGTATCCAACCCTCAAAACATAAATGTGGCCATCATACCTCATAATACCATCAAGTTGGATAAGGACTATATATTTTATGCCAACGACCTCTAAGAAACTAAAATAACACCCAAACTACCCATACTCACAACCTTTCAGCTTAAGGCATCTGCTGTCATATTCTCCTTTCCCAGATGATATAGAATAGAGATCTCATAATCCTTCAGCAACTCCATCCATCTATGCTGCTTAGAGTTACTCTCTTTCTAGGTCATAAGATACTGAAGATAATGAAAATCCATGTAGATCTCATAATGCACTCCATATAAATAATGCCTCCAGATCATAAGCGTGAATACGCGCCAACTCTAAATCATGAGTAGGATAATTGTGCTCGTGCACATTTGTCTTCCTCGATGCATAAGTAGTAACTCGACCCTACTTCATCAACATATAACACAGACCAACACTAAAAGAATCACAATAAACGGTGAAAAAAGAATCACAATAAACGGTGAATCCCTCACCCTCAATAGAAAGAGACAAAATAAGGGCTAAAGTAAGAAAACACTTAAGCTTCCAAAATCTCGACTCACACTCCTTGGACCATGAGAAAGATACATCCTTCTAGGTCAATCTGGTCATTGGTGCTGCAATAGGGAAAAAACCCTTGATGAAACGCCTATAATAACCTAACAAATCAATAAAGTTATGACCCACAAATAGAGATATAGGCTTGGTCCAATCATGAATAGTCTTATTCTTTGTAGGGTCTACCAAGATCCCAGTCTTACATACCACATGTACTATAAATAACATTGACTCAAGTCAAAACTCATATTTTGACAACTTTGCAAAAAGCCTATGTTCTCTTAAAGTTTGGAGCATAAACATCAGATGTTGCATATGCTTCTACGTACTCTTTGAATACACAAGGATGTCATCAATGAACACAATCACAAAGAAATCCAAATAGATCTTGAACACATAGTTCATCAGAGCCATGAACGTTGCTGGGGCATGGTCAATCCAAAGGACATCACTAGGAACTCAGAATAACCATAATGAGTCCTGAAGGTTGTCTTTGGGATGTCTTCATCCCAAATTCTCAGCTGATGGTATCAGAAACTTAAGTCAATCTTAGAGAACATCGCTGCTATTTTGCGGAGAAAATATGACTTTTGTGATTTTTTATTAATTCTAATACTTAGGAAAAAGTTTTCAAATTTTATTTTGGAAAAGACAGATTCATTAATTTATTTGAAAATAAATTATGAAAAATCGTAAAGTAAAATCTAAGTCCTAAAACAGAAAAAAGACAGACTTTTTAGAAAAATTCTAGATAATAGGTTCTTATTAACACTTTGGTAAGGTTTTTAAGGCATCCAAATTGTCCTCTAACATGCGGTTATCCTGGCTATTTAAAAATAACTTTTTGACTAACTTAGAAAAGAAATTTGCTTTTATTTAGAAAAGAAATTATTTAAAAGAAGACTTATTGAAAATTGTACGCTTAAGGTATTCAACAAAGTTAAAAAAGTTAATAGAAAATAAAGCATGGAATGGGGCAATGGGAAACTAAAGATTTAGGCTCTTGGCCCAAATCCTTCAAGTGAATTTGTCCTAGTCTAATTGGGCATTTGGCCCACCTGCACCTATCCTAATCTAATCATTTGTGTTTTGGCCCACAGCGTATCCTAATCTAGTCTTCAGGCTATTTGGCCTATAGTATGTCCTAATCTAAATATTTTGGCTTTTTATCCCACAACCTATCCTAATCTATTATTTTGGCTTTTTGGCCAAACACTTGCTTCACTTGTATTAAATTACAACTTGTTCTTCAAGGCCCAAAATAGAATGAAAGAATAAATAAATAAATAAATAAATAAATAAAAAATGAAAATGAAAATCATGACTTTCGGTCTCCAAATCCTTACAACTTCATTAATGGTCTTTGAGCCATTTTCTTCTTTCACCCACTTGCACGTATACGCCGTGCATAGCTACCGAGAAGTCTATTTTTGACTATGCTTGGCAGGAATCAAATGGAAATAGGCCTAATAGTCCCATTAGAAAAATATAAGGAAGGAAAAGTCCATTTGGACGCCAAACGGATTTTCATGCAAAGAAAAAAAGTGAAAATTAGAACCTAAATTATTAAAAAAAATAATCTTAAGAACAAAATGAGTTGTAGTAAAAAATACTAAAAAAAAGAAAGTGAAAAAGGAATAGTAACATGCATCATATGAACGAGAATAGAATCCATGATTAGGGGCTGGAGCAAGTTTTAAGAATAGGGAGGGTAGAAATTTGGAATGGGCATTTATTAAATAGCCCTTAGATTAGTTTCTAGTTGATTTGTTTAGCCACATATCAAAATTAATTGGCCAATTGCGGTCGATTTGATTTCAATCACGGCCAAATGCAATAAATTTACTAAATTAAATCACAATTTGATATGAATTAATATCCAATTTAGTACCGAGTTTGTTGGCTTGAGAAAGTCAAACATATGTTTTTCAAATAAATTATTTTTTAGGATAATATTATATTTAAATCAAGACTTTACCCATTTAAATTTATTTTGAGATAGCCTTTGATTAAAATCTAATTTTTTTTTGATAAAATTATTAATTTAAGTAATAAAAGTATATAACCTCGTATATACTAATACTAAATTACATAATCTCTACATAAAATGACAAAATTACCTAGACAAATATTTTAAAAAGTTTTATTCGGGTAAAATAAATATTGTGTTTTTATTTAATACTGAAGCCACTCAGGATTAAACTTAGTTGTGAAGTAAAAAAATTAGGTGTCAACAACTGCCCCTTCCTTTGGGGTTGGGTGAATGAAAGTAACCTAGGCAAATGGAGTTTGGTGTTTCTAATATTTTTCGACCATAAATTCATCTCTCGAAGGAGGTTGGTCTTCACATGAGTTTCGTGCAGTTACAGCCAAACCCCTGTATCATATTTCCTACACATCTCATGTTACATGAGAATTCAGGCCACTTGTAGTTCATAACGCTTGATTTTAAGCATGATTTTCAAAAATTCACAAGCTATCCTGGTTTTTAAATTTTGTAGTGAAACCAAAAAGCTGGGGAATAAGAGAAATAGGAGGAGGTTGGTGACTCACCCAAACTATAACCTCCAAGAAGATACAATGCGGTCGCTGTCAAATTATAGTAACCTAAGTAGGTTGGGATCGATCTCACAGGAAATAGGTCAAATCTGTCTCTCAAACTTGCTAAAGTAGCCAGAAGTGCAGGAAAGTAAATGGGGGGATTTTGTAGTAAACAACAAAAAGTAACAAGTTGTGAATGCTTTTGGTAGTAAACAATCTAAGATAAACACTAGGACTGTGTTCCTACTGGCTTCCAACTTAGTAGGTTTTTCATGCTTAATCCAACTATCTCACCGTCCTACATGCAGAATCTGACAAGTTAGGTATTACCAACCATCTTATGAATGCGTTGGTAAATCTCACCCTTCACCTTGTGAGTTTTAAGGTGTCACCTTACTAACACTTGTCTTTAATCCCAGTTTAACTATCACCTTGTGGGTATTAAGTTATTAGACGAGAGTTGATAGCCTCAAATCATCATTGTAATCTTCTTTTCCCAACTTCAATCTCTCTTTCGAAGATAATCTTAAATATAGACAAGTTCTTATCATTGGCCACCACTAAGAAATCAATTAAACTGAAGAAGATCACAATGCAAGTGTAAATAATAAGCTAGAAGATCCTTATACTTCTCTTACTTTATTATTCTGCCAGGGTTTCCACAACCCAAGCTAAGAGAATTAGTCACTCATAGTTGTGAAACAATCCATGGAATTTAATAAAGAAAACACATGACTAATCTCACAATGATTAACAAAGAAAACCCAAAGTATCAAATTAATTAATCAACTAAAAAACAAAAACAAAGAGATTCCAAGATCAAAAGTAAATCTTGAAATCAAAATATGTTTGTAAGAGTATAAAGTGCATAAACTATTACAAGGATATCCAATGGGTATTTATATTTTCTCCAAATGACAAATAAAATCTAAACAAGACAAAATAGGAAAATAAAGTCGGCAATGGTCATGCCTCAAGCAACGAGTCAACTGGATTGACGACGACTCATTGTCAGCCCCGTTGACTCCAATCTGCACTCAACGATGATGACTCATAGTCAGATCCTACGAGTCATTGCTAGACTCGATGTCACTCTAGTGATTTTTACCTTTTTGGGTATCTTTTATTATTGGCATAACGACTCTTCACTATAAGTCATAGCCTAGCATAATGACGCTTAGTCTTCTCCATTTCCACAAAAACTTCAAGTTATCACTCTTTAGGACTTTAACTCATTTTCTTAGAACGACTTTTATAAGACCTCGCAAAATTTCAACAATTTTATTTTTGGCCCTCTCGAATGCATAACATAGATTTTTTACTTAAATTATATTTAGGGATGTTAAAAGGGTGTTATGAAAAAGTTTCGGAATTTTTGGAAGGGGTTTGGGGCTATTTTGGAACTCCAAGGATGTGTGCCTCCACGACAGTGGTGTGCCATGCCACTGGAGCTTTGTGATAGAAGCGAGGAATGAAGGCTAGCCTCCACGATGTTGGAATGCCACGCTGCTATGTAAAAATTACCCAGATTTTGTTAATTTCACTTGGGGTGAGGGGCTTTTGGTCTTTTTACCCCTTGCATGACTTTTAAACATAAAATAACCCCTTTCCCTTTAGTTTTCAAAGATCAAAACTATTATTTTTCCTTTTTAAATCTAAACCCAAGAAACTTCAAGGTTTACCAGAATTTCATTCTTTGAGCTTTAAACTTTGAATTCTCTTTAAATTATTCTATATTTTAGGCATGTATCTTGTTCCCTAACTTTAATTTTACATTGTGGCACTTATTTAATCATTATCCATGTATGTTGATTGACGAGATTGAAATTAGATTGAGGGGTTTTGATTGGTATTACTTGAATTACATTTTTCATGTTTTAAATTGATGATTTATGCTTTAATTTATGATTTTTTGGACGAAATGGGTACATTGTTATGGGAATTGAAATGGGTAATATGGGTTTTCCCAAATTGATGACTTTTTGGCTTGGTAATGGCACTAACCTTGACCCACTTTGTAAATTTGGTTTTTAAACATGGATTTGTATAATGTGACTAGTCTTTTGAAACTATTGCACTGTATTAATGGATAAATGGATAAAATAGATTTAAAAAGCCCTTGGTGGATATGGTTTGGATTTTAAATAGAACTTGGGAGTCTAATGGTTACATGGATTGTTTTGGCATGATTATATGAGCTTTCAAGCATAATTAGTATGACGATACCAAGTGCTAAATGCCTTAATATAAGACTCTTGGGTTAATGGTTGGGTTTATGAGCAAACTATTTTAATTTGGGCTTAAAGTAAATTACATAGCTTACCGTGAAGGTAGAGGTCCCGAGAAGACCAACACTGAAAATCACATTTGTAGATATGGGGGTCTATATGACTATGTTTTTCATACACACACTACATTTTGGGATGGCTAGAGCCTTGGTATCTTTAACCTTTCCTTTGGTCTCCTCTATTCATTTGGTTAACACGCACTGGGGACTTTTCAGCAGGGGAAGCTAAACCCATATAGCTCGTAGGTGCTTTTAGGATGAAGAGAGCTACACATTTTAGGCTAATGATTTAACTCTCATGTTTAAGACCCTTGTGCCTATCTTGGCATCCTATATATGTATATATAAATTTTGTGCATCTTGTTTTTGACTGGTTTTGACATCAAAATTATTTAATCCCTTATCCTTGAGTTACACGCTAGTGCTTTCCCTAGTGACCATCCCTAGACACTACATTATTTCATGACATAGGGTCCAAGGGCTTTTTTGTTGCTCTAGTACGGTGTTAGGTGATTTGATATTCCTATGGATCTGTTATGAAATGGTGAGACACCTTGTCATTTAGTTGGTTTTTTTACTGTCTTATTATTTTATTTTGGATTCTTTTGTCATAGTCGGGGGCATATCCCGACTTAGTTTGGTATTCTAGTTTTAGAGGCTTTTATTAACAAGTATGGGTTGATTGTTTGTTTTGATTCTATTGTGTAAGCTAATGCTAATATATTTGAGGCTTTTAACTAAGAATAATTGCAAAGTCTTAAGCAACTTTTGTCATTTTTAATTGTTTTATGTTTGATTTTGTAGTAGAAGCTATGATCCAAGAGAACCAACAAGGATGGAAGCGAAGGAGTTGAAATCTGAAGTAATTCGAAGAGAAGTATGGTTGATGACATTTTTGATAAGTCGACAGCCCTGTGAAAAGTTATCAGCTTCATCATCAACTTCAGACAGAGAATGCACCTGAGTTGAGAGTTGTGACGACATTTTATGATAAGCCATCAAGGAGCAGATAGGTCATCAAAATTACTGTCAGCCTAAGGCAGAACATCAGAGCTGAGGTAGAGACTTAATAAACTTCATGATAAGTCATCAAAAGGTTGATAAGATGTCACAATTTATCGTCAGCCTAAAGCAGCGAGTTTCAAAAGCAAAGAAGAGATGACGACATTTGTGATAAGTTGTCAGCCTCCTGATAGGTTGTCACAAATGTCGTCACCTAATTTGAGGGATTATTAAACTCTGTGATTTTGTTTCTATATTTAGGTTGAACTATTTAAAGTTTTGTTTAGGGTTTTATTGAGAGTTTGGAACATCTTTTAGAGACACGAATTTTGATATTTTCTCTTTAGTTTCTTAACTTGAACAAGCAATTACTTTAAAGAGATTATCATCATTATTTTGGGATTACTACTGTGATCTAATCTAAGAATCTCTAGTTTATATTCATCTTGTAAGTTTATCTTTCAAATCATAAATATAACTAGTTGTTTTGATTATTAGATCATGAGCAGCTAAATTCCTTTAACCTGAATTATGAGAGCTAAGGTTAAGTCTTGATAAGGTGCTGAGTGTTCAAGATTCAAAAGGTGGTCGGACTCCTTGATAATTCTGATATTTTTATTATCGTCTATTGGTTGCAAATGATAGATAACACTTGCTTTGATTTGCTTGAGAAAGAAATCAAATATAGTGGAAAGTGAATTATTAACAGGGACTTGGAAGCACTAAAAACTTCTATTTAATAATTGACGTTGTAACAAGGTTGATTAACCTAAGGTAAAATCTAGTCATGAATATAAATTCCCTAAGTCCGAGAGGATTAGGTAATTAAATACTTAAGTAGGTCGGGAGACATTTAGGCATAACTTCGATAAAGATGAATTGTTATCCTACCTACTGTGAGAATATTGAACCACCATTAGCATCTATCAAGTACCAAAACCCCTAGTGAACATAATTCTGGCTTTTCCATAAACTTTTGATTAAGAACACTGTAACTAAAGTGACCAACAATTACTTGCTAAACTAATAACCCCCCATTTCAAGAAACATCCAACTATCAGTTGATTAAACTGCAAAAGACTTAAGTTCACACCATATTCTCTGTGGGATTCGACCCTAACCTAGTTGGGTTTTATATTGACAAAGATCACTTACATTCTCATTAGAGGGGTTTAGTTTGAGCGTTATCATGCCATTTTTGATAATGCTCAAACTACACCCCTCTAATGAGAATATAAGCGATCGTTGTCAATATAAAACCCAACTAGGTTGGGGTCAAATCCCACAGGAAATATGGTGTGAACTTAAGTCATTTGTAGTTTAATTAACTGATAGCTGGATGTTTTTTAAAATGGGGGTTTTTAGTTTAGCAAGTAATTGTTGGTCACTTTAGTTACAATGTTCATAATCAAGAGTTTATGGAAAAACCAAAATTATGTTCACTAGGGGTTTTGGTACTTGACATATGCTAATGGTGGTTTAAGATTCTCATAGTAGGTAGGACAACAAGTTATCTTTATCGAAGTTATGCCTAAATTTCTCTCGACCTACTTAAGCATTTAATTACCTAATCCTCTCGGACTTATAGAATTTATATCCATGACCAAATTTTACCTCAGGTTAATCAACCTTGTTATAGCGTCAATTATTAAATGGAAGTTTTTAGTGCTTCCAAGTCCTTATTAATAATTCACTTCCCACTATATTTGATTTTTTTTCTCAAGCAAATCAAAGTAGGTGTTATCTATCATTTGCAACCAATAGACGATAGTTAAAACCTCAAAATTATCAAGGAGTCCTACCACCTTTTGAATCTTGAACACTCAGCACCTTATCAAGACTTAACCCTAGCTCCTATAATTCAGGGTAAAGGAATTTAGCCGCTCATGATTTAATAATCGAAACAACTAGTTATATTCATGATTTAAAAGATAAACTTACCACAAGATGAATAGAAACTAGAGATTCTCAGATTAGATCACAGTAGTAATCCCAAAATAATGATGATAATCTCTTCAAAGTAGAGACTAGAGAGAATATCAAAATACGTGTCTCCAAAAGATGTTCCAAACTCTCAAGAAAACCCTAAACAAGACTTTAAATAGTTCAACCTAAATAAGGAAACAAAATCATAGAGTTTAATAATCCCTCAAATTAGGTGACGACATTCGTGACAACCGATCAGGAGGCTGATGACTTATCACAAATGTCGCCAGCTCCTCTTTGCTTTTGATGCCCGCTACTTTAGGCTGATGACAAACTGTGACGTCCTATCAACTTATTAACGACTTATTATAAAGGTCGTCAAGTCTCTACCTCATCTCTTATGTTCTGCCTTAGGCTGATGGCAATTTTAATGACCTATCAGCTCCTTGATGGCTTATCTCAAAATGTCATCACAACTCTCAACTCAGGTGCATTCTCTGTCTGAGGCTGACGATGAAGCTGATAACTTATCACCGGGCTGATGACTTATCAGAAATCTCAGCAGCCACACTTCTCTTTGAATTACTTCAGATTTCAAGTCCTTTGCTTCCATCCTTGTTGGTTATCTTACATCATAGCTTCTACTGTAAAATCAAACATAAAACAGTCAAAAATGACAAAAATTGCTTAAGACTTTGCAATTATTCTTAGTTAAAATCCTCAAATGTGTCAGCATTATCTCACACATCAACACCCTCAACTTAAAACAATTGCTTGTCCTCAAGCAACTCAACATAACTAAAAGAATACAAAGTATATTTGACAGTCAATCATCCATTTCATCTCGAAACACTTTCACCCTATCCAAGGTTAGCCAATTCAAGAACAATGAAGAACACCAATGAAACACACAGAAATAAATATACAGCATTAATTCAGCCTCATTAACCATGCATATACCAGTATTACACTCTCCAAATAAGTTAGCATCTAGCAATATATCTAGTGTTCCCTCACAGCAAATAAATCCCCCTTATCTCATATCAGTAATCCTATACGTAACCATGAGGACAATCAAAACACTCACTCTTAGAATGAAGTTCCAACCAATGTATACCAAGTACCATAGGCTTGCCCTTATTTTCATTATCCAGATCTTTAGATTGGTCATCTAAGATCACTATAGGTCTTCTCTTAGGCTTATGATGTATGTTAGGGGTTGGTATGATACTCGATGGTATTAAAAGTGACTTAATCCTCCTTGAAACTATACTAACTTCTTGGGGTTTCACTCATTAGCCTTTTCCACTCTTCTCTTTTATTGATCACACTTATTTACGTTTCGTGTCGTCTTTTCTACAATCACTTATTCTTTTTCACAATTTTTCTTTTTCTTGCTTTTTTTCTCTGTACCCAGCTCTTTTTTTATTATTTTCTTTTATGTTACCTTTATTCATATTCATTCTATATTACACACCCCTATAATAGCCACCCTCAACTTAGGTCATTTGCCTAAGTCAAGGTGCACAGTTTCCAAGGAGGACCAAGGCCAAAATAGGTTCATTATGATCTAAATGGAAAGGTGACAGGTGTTGTCAAAAGAAATAGTCTAATCAGGATCAAAACAGGGATCAAGGGATATTATGCACATAGGGAAGGTCATTTAGACTAAAGTGAACTCATATCAAAATAGCGCATGATCCTTTGCTAACCCCTATCCTTCAACCTAGGTAAGACTAACCATGCAAATTTTGGCTTCAGCATACAGAGGTAACTAAGTAACATCTCACACATACTTGGCACACAGGTATATTTCAATCTGCTACTCATTCAGTTCATGCAGCTGTTTAGAAATGATTATTGTGTTACTATAACTAATGCCATACAAAGATGCACAGTGGTCACAATTAAATGCAAATCACACAGTTAATGAAGTAGACCACTTAAAGAGGTGTAAAAATATCACCAAAAAATTCAACTGCCTCAAGTAAAAGTATTTCTCCTAGTCGGCTACAAAATTTTACAACAATAATTTACCCTACCGCCTCAACTTGAAATCAAAGAAAATCTAAACTTAGGATTAGAGTATACCTGGAATAGATCAATCCTGGGGGTCATGGGTTTCTAACCCTGCTGCCACATTCTTAGCTGCCCTATCTCCATCAGGAGCCTTGCTCTGTTCTGGTACAGCTGGTGTATCAGTCTCTGAAGGCCTAATAGTAGAGGCCCCTCTGGCTCTTGCAAGGATGGTTGCCTCCCATCTCTTATTAACCACTAAGGACTCAATCCTTGCCTTCTTCATCTCCTCTTTTTCAGACTCTTTTCTTGCCTTTTTCTGTACTTTTCTTTCTTCATCACTGTCGGGCCTCTCTCTCTTACCTTTGCCTTTCTTCTCACCTTTGTTTTTATTTTTCTTTATTGGCTCTTATGTGAGATCAAGCATCAGGATTTCTCCCTTAGACTCCTCAGCTACCAGATCTGCTGACACTATAAAGTGGTGTTGTTGTAGCTTCCCAACCTCTGTCTTTACTTTGTCTAGGTCTGATCTAAATAATGTTATCTCTGGAGTTGACCTCTCTTTCGACTATACGTTAAAGCAGTTCTCTAATTCATCAATTCGACCTGGCAGAGCCTTGTCGAACTCGAGTGCAGCCTTAATTCTCTGATCCATTGCCACAGCAAATTTCCTGGCAAAGAGTTTAAGATGAGCCTCGCACCATTTGAACTACTTTGCTACTCTTCTGAAATTCATAGGGTTGAAGGCAAATTTTGTTGTAGGCACCGGAGCTGAAGGATTTGTCTTAGTTCTAAACACTAAAACTACTCGTACTGAAGATGTTGGTGGTGCAGCCTTGGAATCCTGTACTTCTACATTAGGCACTGATTTGGTACCTGTAACTAGTGGATCAGCTAAAATCTCTACACCCCTATCAAGCATTAGCCTCGACTGATTTTCCTCATTTCGGATAGGATTGTTGGTCTTCTTGTCAAGGAGTTCTTCTTCTAATCCTACAATCTTGGGCACATTAGCTACCCTGCATAACTTTGTAATTAAATAAGGGAACGGATATGTTGTATCAGACCTTAAGACCTAAATTTTTATCTCTTCGACGATGATCTATCCAAAGTTTAATTTATGGTTAGCCACAAAACTTGCGACTAGTATTAATCTGTCATCCCTAAGGATATTATCGCCATCTGTGGGCATCAACTAGGTGCGTACAATACCCCACCAAAATCTTGCCTCTGAATTTTGGGAGGCCTTGAAGATTCTTTCACTTGGGTTGGTCAGCCATTTCGGTTCTCCATCAGCTATGAGCGTGGCTAATCAAGACCTTTGATTTTCTCGATAATTCAACTAGGCATAGAAAGTAGGTGAAGTGGCCTGAGGAAAGAAGTTTGGGCCATGAAGAAACCTATTGATTGTTGCTTCAGAAACATCCACCATTACACCCCGTATCGGGACTTTATCCAACAAAGGTTGGTCAGCTGCTTTCTTCCCTTCTCTACACATGTTTTCCAAGCGAGTTTGGTAGTTTTCATAGAACTCGCTAACTAGTGTAGGGCAAAATGAATTTCCTCCTCCTGTTGTCCATCCCAAATTGTAATCACAAAATTTCTGCTCAACCTAGGGGTATCTGCTCAACCCTTTAATGATGATTCTCTTCTCTTCGAAGATTAGCCTCTTAACAGCCCTTCTGTTAGTGCTACAAAGCCCATCAAAGCCACCTAGTACCATCTCAGACTTCAGGATTCTTGCATTTAACCATAGTTCCCCTAATCGGAAATTCTTCCTCATCTTGTGGCTCGATAGAAGGGGAATCAGTTGATGGTCCCACGAACTCAGGTTGCCCAGACTCATGCTCCCGAGAATCAGGATGATCTGAATCATGCTCTTTAGATTCAGCATATTCAGAATCTTATTGCTCAGAGGTCGTCTGCTCAAAATCTGTATGTTCAGATGTTGTTGGCTCAGTGTCACTCTCTTCACTCTCCTCCAGGAAATGACTTAACTTAAAAGACAGATGCCGCCGCTGCGAGGCGAGGGAGCAACTTGTCTGGTCTTGCGGTGCACTCATTCCCGTTACGAGAATGAAATGACGCCCCAGTTGGAGGTGGTGAAGGCTTTTAAGGGCTTTTCTTCTTCTTTTGCTGCCTGAGCAGAGGCTTTTCCTCTTCATAATTAGACTCTTCATTGAAGAGTCTCTAAGGTACACTTTCCTTAGTCACTTTCTTTGTAGATTTTTAGGTCTTTCCTTTTGGTGCCAGTTCACAACCTATAGTAAGAGAAAAACCATTAGTCGACCCTCAAGAGTATAAACACAAACACATCAATCATTTTAAGTTTCACACCCCTTGAAAGTACTTATTCATGCATCAGATCCCAGGTGTGACGATATTTCTGATAAGTCGTCGTCACAAATGTGATAGCTTATCACAAATGTTGTCAGCTCTAAATAGAACCCACAAAATTTTATCAACTTCTGACGATATTTCTAATAAGCCGTCACAGTTTTGATAACTTATCATGAATGTCATCAGCTCTAAATAGAACCCACAAAATTTTTAGCAACCTTTGACGATATTTCTGATAAGTCATCATAGTTGTGATAACTTATCTTGAATGTCATCAGCTCAGGATACAACTCTAACTGGACTTTAACTTGTTTTTTAATCCGCTTTCTCCCTAAAACCCCATTGGTTCTTATTTTTGAGTTGAGCTTGTAAGTCCCAAGCTTACACAGCAAACCCTAGTCCCTAATTTTCAGCCATTTGCAAGATAACTTGATTCAAGCTTCTTTGGAACTTGGGTTCATCTCAGTTTATCACTTTCCAATTAAAAAGAAGGGCTAGTTTCGATCATACCTGGTGGGTACCTTCACTACGAACAAGAGAAAGTAAATAAATATTCTTGATTTTGATTACAAACCCACACACACAAGGAAGCTTTCTTTTGTTTTAGTTGGAAACACTTTGAAAAAAAAAAAGAAAATAAACCAAGTATGGGAAGAAAATAAAACTTTTAAGTAAAATAGAGGAAATAAGCGGGAAGGTGGAAAGACCGTGTCTTGGGCCGGGTCGGATCTTTTTACCTGCGCCCAGACTTTCAGCTAATTTTGGGGTTTTTTTTGTAATGACATTTCTTATAAGCCATCACAAATGTGATAGCTTATCAAAAATGTCATCAGCCTTAACAGACCCTACCTCAGAGCTGATGTCTCTAACGACAAATTTGATGGCTTATCACAATTGTGACAGCCCGTCAAAAAATGTCATCAGGAGCACTTGGCTGAATACATTGATTCCACCTTCTTTGCACTAGAACCTAACTAAAAAAATAAATAATTTGCTGGAACATAAAAATTTTGGGTTGCCTCCCTATAGCGCCTGATTTAATGTCGCGGCACGACTTGATTATCTTGACTACTCAGACTTTGCCAAGAGAACCTGTTGATACCTCTTTACCATCTTCATAGAATACGTCCACGATTAAGAAAACACTCATCTCTTTTTCTTGTGTCATAGATGAGTGGATTTTGAATCGTGCTTCTTTATCATTTAGCCTAAACTTCACCTCATTTAGCTCCATATCTACGATCACTCTCCCAATTGGAAAGAATAGTCTGCCCAAAATGATGGGCACTTGAAATCCACCTCACAGTCTAGGACTACAAAATTAGTATGCAGAATAAAGTCAGCCACCTTTACCAATACATCGTGTAATATGCCCACTGGTCGCTTTACAGACCTATCTGCCATCACCAATCACATATTCGTTGGGGTAGGATCCCCCAAACCCGGTGTTTTGTACACTGCAAGTGGTATTAGGTTTATACTGGCTCCCAAATCACATAGCACTTTTGTGAAATTCAGGGACCCAATAGTGCACGGGATGGTAAACGCTCCCAGGTCTACCTTTTTCTACACTAAAGACCTTATAGAGATAGCGCCACAATAAAGAAGATTGTCCTCCAGCTTAAGTCTAACCTTCTATTTCTTCATGACAAGGTCTTTTATAAACTTCGTGTATCCTGGCATTTGCTCAAGTGCCTCAACCAAAGGCACATTTATTGTCAATTGCTTGAGCATTGCCATGAATTTGCTGAATTTTGCATCATCAGTTTTTTTTCTTCAACCATTAAGGAAAGGGAGGTGGTGGTCTTGGGATAGTTTTCAACACTATCTCTTTTTTCTTTTCTTTCTCCTTTTTTGTAGCATCATCAGAATTATCCAGCTTCTCATACTCCACTGGACCTTGTTCTTCTGGTTTATCATCAACTACATATTTGCCCACAGAAGGGCCAGGTAATATCTTACTACTTTTAGTGGTAATCTCCATACATAAGCCATCATTCTACGGATTTTGGACCGTGTCACTTGGTAACGCTCCGCTCTTTTTCTGGTTGAATGCTGCAGAGAGTTGACTCATCTGCTGCTTTAACTATTTGATTGTGGTGGAGTGCGAATTTACCAACTGACTAATAGATGATAGATCATTCTTAATGGTAGTTATACCAGAGTTGGTATCTTCCACTTCCTTCAACAACTTAGCCATCATGTCCTCCATGGACATCTTTTCAGAACTTTTTGTAGCAGCCTCACGATTTTTAGAAAGGGCATAGAGCCCGCTCCTATCATTGTTGTTCCTCTAATTTCCCTGCTCCCTATCTTTATAACTAGGCTTATCATAATAATTCTGACCTTGATTCCCTTGGACATTGCCTCAAAAACTCCCTTAATTATTAACATAGTTCGCCTCTTCTTTTGCATTAGTATCAACTCTATCCTGAGATCCCACAGCTTTCACCTTCTCAGTCTTACCTGATAGCAAGTGCTTGGTTAGCAAGTCCATCTGTATTTTAAGGTGAGCCATGTCTTGGTCACTCTCCTTATCTCTTCTATGTTGTTCTGTAGTAATACCCCTAGACACAGTGGGGCTAGCTACCACAGAGTCTCTGCTTTGCTATGCCCGACTCTATTTGGTCATTCTTTCTAGCATCTCTGAAGCCTCTATAAATGTAAGATCAACAAATAAACCACCAATATCATTATCTACAATTGACTTTGTCACAAAGTGAAAAGCCCTGTACAAAGTCTCCATCAAGTGTATGTCCGTTATATTGTGTTTCGGACACTGTGTCGGCTTCTTTTTGAATCTTTCCCAGGCTTTATGCAAGGCTTCAGTTGGTAGCTTCCTAAATTTTCTGATCTCTTCCCTCAACTGTACCCTCTTGGAAGGTGGAAAGAACCTTTCTAGGAAATCTCCTTTCAACTTCCTCCAGTTGGTTATAGAATCTGGTGTCAGCTTATTTAGCCATAAAGTTACCTCCCCAGACAGAGACAAAAGAAACAATCTCAACCGAATTGCATTCTGGCCTACTCCTGGGTTATAAAAAGATTTATAGATGGTGACAAAATTCAGCAGATGCAAGTTCGGGTCATCCTCAGAAAGGCCACCAAACAACCCCTTCAGATTAAGGAGTTGAATTATATTACTCGTAATGTTGAATTTAGCCCCAGGTGCCAATGGTGAAGGAATGATTGCACCCGTTGCACCTGCTCCATCCATTCCATCATCATCATCATTGAGGTCATACTGGACCAGCTGGTACTCTTTCTCTTTCTTAGAACAGACGGTTCCTGTTAACATTATGTCGTACTAGCGCAACTACTTACTCTGCATGCCTTGGGTTACTAGGATTTAGCAACTCCTCATCTCCCAAATTTTTATCCTCATGATTTTGATGTCGTGCTTGTTGATCCGACATTTTGGATATTCACCTGAGCTCTAGCTAAGGCTGTCAATCTGTCAGCCTCTTGCTGTTCTGTCATTCTTTCAACTCATTGAGGTTCCAAATTAAATGGTAATAATGGTTCTCCTGAACTTCTGGTGCTTGGCATACACTACAAAGATCCTATAATAAACAAAAAAAAACAAATAAACATAAAACTAGGAAACTTCACTAACAATCAGTTAGCACACCCAACTTCAATTTACAACTGTATTCCCTGGCAACGGCATCATTTTTGATAACGCTCAAACTACACCCCTCTAATGAGAATGTAAGTGATTTTTGTCAATATAAAACCCAACTAGGTTGCGGTCGAATCCCACAGGAAATATGGTGTGAACTTAAGTCGTTTACAGTTTAATCAACTGATAGCTGGATGTTTACTGAAATAGAGGTTTTTAGTTTAGCAAGTAATTATTGGTCACTTTAGTTATATTATTCGTAATCAAGAGTTTATGAAAAAACTAGAATTATGTTCACTAGGGGTTTTGGTACTTGACAGATACTAATGGTGGTTCAAGATTCTCACAGTAGGCAGGACAACAAGTTATCTTTATCAAAGTTATGCCTAAATGTCTCTCAACCTACTTAAGCATTTAATTACCTAATCCTCTCGGCCTTAGGGAATTTATATTCATGACCAGATTTTACCTCAGGTTAATCAACCTTGTTACTATGTCAATTATTAAATGGAAGTTTTTAGTGCTTCCAAGTCCCTATTAATAATTCACTTCCCACAATATTTGATTTGTTTCTCAAGCAAATCAAAGTAGGTGTTATCTATCATTTGCAACCAATAGACGATAACTAAAACCTCACAATTATCAAGGAGTTCTACCACTTTTTGAATATTGAACACTCATTACCTTAGACTTAACCCTAGCTCCTATAATTTAGGTTAAAGAAATTTAGCCGCTCATGATGTAATAATCAAAACAACTAGTTATATTCATGATTTGAAAGATAAACTTACCACAAGATGAATAGAAACTAGAGATTCTTAGATTAGATCACAGTAGTAATCCCAGAATAATGATGATAATCTCTTCAAAGTAATTGCTTGTTCGAATCAAGAAACTAGAGAGAAAATATCAAAAATATGTGTCTCCAAAAGTTGTTCCAAACTCTCAAGAAAACCCTAAACAAGACTTTAAATAGTTCAGCCTAAATAAGGAAACAAAATCACAGAGTTTAATAATCCCTCAAATTAGGTGACGATATTTGTGACAACCTATCAGGAGGCTGACAACTTATCACAAATGTCATCAGCTCTTGTTTGCTTTTGATACTCGCTGCTTTAGGCTGATGACAAATTGTGACGTCTTATTAACTTCTTGATGACTTATCATGAAGGTCGTTAAGTCTGTACCTCAACTCTCATGCTCTGCCCTAGGCTGACGGTAATTTTGATGACCTATCAGCTCTTTGATGGCTTATCACAAAATATCATCATAACTCTTAACTCAGGTGTATTTTCTTTTTGAGGCTAACGATGAAGCTGATAACTTATCACAGGGCTGATGACTTATCAGAAATGTTATCAGCTATGCTTCTCTTCAAATTACTTCAGATTTTAACTCCTTTGCTTCCATCTTTGTTGGTTCTCTTGCATCATAGCTTCTACTACAAAATCTAATATAAAACAATCAAAATCAACAAAAATTGCTTAAGACTTTGCAATTATTCTTAGTTAAATGCCTCAAATGTGTTAGCATTAGCTCACACATCAGATTCTCAAGACTTTTATTTGGTTTACCTATCTTTCTCATTATCATATTTGTTTGGCTTTCATTGTATTCTTATATTGTTCTCTTGAGGTAAGTCTAAAAGGGTTGTCTCCAACCTATGGTGGGCTTGAGATTGCCTATCATGGATAGGACTGGGTTCAAGTCGTGACAAGCTTAGTATCAAAGTATAGTTTAGGGTCTTTGGGTGTCCACAAATTTATGTCGAGTAAAGTCTCTTTTATGGGTGTGTAGCATGCCACACTTATAAGGGGGAGGCTATGATGCATTTAAGAATGTTTTACTTTCTTGTGTTCTACTTTGGGATATAGCATCTAGTTTTCTTGAAACTTCTCTAACTCCTAGCTTATTCGTATCAAAGATATGATGATCATAGAAACTCTATCCCACTTGGGTAAAATGTGGAGGGGACTCGCCCTATTTATGGAGTGCAGTCCCAGTCTAGGGTCCCTTATCCTGATTGTACCACTCTATGTGGGGTTCTATAAGTCCCTACTAGTCCTTCTCAGACTTTCCGAGCTGGTGACACTTATGCTCAGTTGCCTTAGGGAGATATCTCTAATACCTAGTTCTATCAGTCTATTAATATGATTACTTAGTTGGTGGCATCACAATCTTATCAGTCAGATCATGTTGGTTTTGTTGCTCATTTATCTAATTTTACTTGGGTGGCTAGTTTATGAGGTTGAATCCCCCAAGATTAATAATCTCTAATGTTGATGATGATCCTCAGGGGTTTATTAATAAGATGGAGAAGATTTTTAGGGTTATGCATGCTACTGATTCTGAGGGTGTAGATTTTATTTCATATTAATTAAAAGATATAGCTTATTAGTGGTATGAGAAGTAGAAAGAGATGAGGGGAGATAATGTTAAACTGATGGTTTGGGATGAGTTTTTGGGTACCTTTTTTGATCACTTCTTTCCTCAGGAGTTGATGAAAGCTAAGGCTAAAGAATTTATGAACTTAAGAAGGGTAAGATGAGTATGAAGGAGTATGCTTTGAAATTCCAACAACTATCCTGTTATGCTCCAAAGTTAATGTCTAATATGAGGTCCAGAATGAGAAAGTTTGCTTCTACGTTGTCCCGTGATTTAGCATTGAAGTATAAAAGTATTATGTTAAATAATGATAAGGACATCTCCAGGCTGGTGTTTTGTATGCAACAGGTAGAGGATAAGAAAAATAAGAAAGTAGAGATGGGAGGGAGGTAAAATAAGAAGTTTAGATATTTAGAGCAGGGTGCAAGTTAGTCGAATAGTGGGAGAGATGTACATAGAGGACCAAGAAGAAAAGTTGGGGAAGTTCTTACTCAATGACTAGTGCTCCCTATCCTAAGCCTTTTGCTGATCATCATTTTATGACTAACAATGGTCCTATGTTACAGGGTGCCTAATCTCAGTCCAGTGGAGCTCAATCAGCCCCACCTTACCCTCCTTGTCAATTTTATGGGCAACTTCACCATGGTTATTGTGAGGATGGGAGGAACTTGTGTTTCATTATGGTTAGCTTGGTCATTTGCAGCGAAATTATTCCATAGCTAAAGTTGCCATTGGAACTAATAAGCTTTTGGTCACCACTTTCTCAGCTCTGGCACCTAAGGGCACCACTTCAGGTATCAGCACTAGTCAGAATCATCGCTATGCACTTTTTACTTGACATGAATTTGAGGCATCTCCAGATGTTGTTACAGGTATGTTACAACTCTTCTCTCATGATGTTTATTTCTTGCTTAATCCAAGTTCTACTCTTTCTTATGTGACCCCTTATGTGACTATGCACTTTAGTTTTTGTCTTGAAAATATTTTTGACTATTTTTTTATTTCTACTCCGGTGGGTGATTCTATTGTTGCTAGATGAATCTATAGGGGTTGTGCGGTATCCATCTTTCATAGAGAGACATGGTGGATTTTGATGTAATCTTGTGGATGAATTAGCTTCATTCGTGTCATGTTTCTCTGGATTGTAGGACCCAATAGGTCAGTTTTCAATTCCTTAATGAAATGGTAATTTAATAGAAGGGGAGTTCCTTAGTCCAAAGGGAGGTTTATTTCATATCTTGGTGTCTATATCATTTAGTGCATGTTAAAGATTCTAGCTCTAAAAGTCCCTCTTTGCATTCTGTCCATGCGGTTAATGAATTTCCTGAAGTATTTCCTGATGATCTTCCTAGAATTCCTCTCGATAGGGAGATAGACTTTGGGATTAATCTTATATCGGATACCCATACCATCTCTATTGCTCCTTATGGTTGGCTCTAGCTGAATTAAAAGAACTAAAGGAGAATTTAAAGGATTTTCTTGATAACAGTTTCATTCGTCCTAGTGTTTCTCCATGGGGTGCTCCCATGCTTTTTTTACGAAAGAAATATGGGTCGCTTTGGATTGTATAGACTATCATTAGTTGAATAAGGTTATAGTGAAGAATAAGTATACTCTTCCTAGAATTAATGACCTATTCGATTAGCTTCAGGGTGCTAGGTGTTTCTCTAAGATTGATTTTCATTTGGGCTACCACAGGCTAAAAATTAAAGAGGTTGTTATTCCAAAGACTTCTTTCCGAACTCGGTATGGCCATTATGAGTTTTTGGTTATGTCATTTGGGTTGATCAATGCTCCAGCTGCTTTCATGAATCTTATGAATTGGCTATTTAGGTAATTTCTTAATTCATTTGTTATAGTTTTCATCGATGACATCATGGTGTATTCTAAGAGTGAGCAGGATCATGCCAATCACCTCCAAATTATGTTGCAGACTCTTAAGGACCAGAAATTGTATGCAAAATTTTCTTAGTGTGAGTTTGGCTGAATGTTGTGACTTTCTCAAGAATTTTGTTTCTAGTGAGAAGATCAAGGTGGATCCATAAAAAGTTAAGGCAGTTAAGAAATGGTCTGGACCATGAATCTAACCGACATTAGGAGGTTCTTGGGTTTGGTTGGGTATTATAGGGGGTTTGTGGAGATTTTTTCTTCTATTGTTGCTCTGTTGACAAGGTTGACTCAGAAAAAGGTGTAGTTTTTGTGGTCTAATACTTGTGAAGGTAGTTTAGAGAAGTTGAAAGATAAATTGACTTCTGAACCTGTTTTGACCCTACCCGAGGGTACTGATGGGTTTGTTATGTATTTTGATTTGTACCATATGGGACTGGGTTGTGTTTTGACACAACATGATAGGGTTGTAGCCTATCAGGCAGCTTAAGGTTCATGAGAGAAATTATCGAACTCATGACTTAGTGTTAGCAGTTGTGGTGTTTGCATTGAAAATCTGGTGCCATTATTTGTATGGGATGTTTGTGGACATTTATTCATATCATAAGAGCTTGCAGTATATGTTTACACGGAAGGAATTAAATCTCAAGGAAAGGCGGTGGCTAAAATTGCTTAAGGATTATGACATGAGCCTTCATAGGTTGGCTAACTTGGGAGTCCGTCTTCTACACATTGAGTATAGGGGAGTGATGATTCAAGAAGTGGTTTAATCATCTATTGGTGCTGAGGTTAAGAAAAAATAGGTTTTGGATCCCATACTTATACAGATTAAGGATGATGTGGGTCAGCAAAAGGTTATGGTATTTAAGAATGGGGGAGATAGCATCTTGAGGTATCAAGGGAGGTTGTGTGTTCCAAATGTTGATGGACTGCGAGAAAGGATTTTGGCTGAGGCTCATGAGTCTAGATATACAGTTCATCTAGGTTCAACTAAGATATATCATGACTTGAAGGAAATCTACTGGTGAAACAATATAAAAAGAGATATAGCAAAGTTTATGGCTAAAAATATGGTTTGCCAGCAAGAAGGTTGGGCATTTGAGTCTTGGTGGCATGTCTCAAGAGATAGAGTTACCCATGTGAAAGTGGGAGATGATCAATAGGGATTTTATTTTGGGTCACCCATGGTCTCGCGAGCAGTATGATTCTGTTTGGGCCATTGTGGACAAAATTGCTAAAAGTTCTCACTTTTTGCCAATGAGGACTAACTACTTCAAAGAGGATTATGCTAAGTTTTTCATTCAGGAGATAGTAAAATTACAAAGAGCGCTAGTTTCCATCATTTTAGACTGAGGTACATATTTCTCTTCTCACTTCTGACATTCGTTTTAGAATGGTTTGGGTGCTCAAGTAACCTTAGCACCTCTTTCCACCCTCAAACAGATGGACAAGCGGAGCGTACGATTCGAACTTTGGATGATATTATAAGGGCCTGTGTGATTGACTTCAATGGTAGTTAGGTTGACTGTTTGCCTCTTATTGAGTTTTCTTACAATAACAGTATTCATTCTAGCATTCAAATGGCTTCTTTCGAGACTCTCTATGGTAGATGGTGTAGGAGTCCTCTTTGATGATTCGAGGTAGGTGAGACTGGATTCTTTGGTCCTGACTTAGTTCACCATGCCATAGAGAAGGTAAAAGTGATTAGGTAAAGACTTATGACTACTCAAAGCCACAAAAATTTTTATGCGGATATTAGGTCGAGGGAATTGGATTTTGAAGTGAGCGATTGGGTGTTCTTGAAGGTTTATCTAATGAAAGGAATCATGAGATTTGGGGAGAAGAGAAAGCTTAGTCCCCTTTATGTTGGTCCGTATTAGATTGTAAGGAGAATTAGGAATGTCTCTTATGAATTAGATTTACCAGCGAGTTTGGCTTCTATACATCTTGTTTTCCATGTGTCTATGCTAAAAATATGTATGGGTAATCCTTCTTTGATAGTTCTTGTTGAGGATCTTGGTGTTTCAGATTCTTTGTCTTATGAGGAGGTCCCAGTTGAGATATTGGATAGGCAAGTTCGTAGATTGAGGACAAATGATGTAACTTCAGTGATGGTTTATTGTAGAAATCAAAAGGTGGACGAGGCTACATGTCACGACCCAAACCATGGCTTAGTCATGACGGGGTATCCCAAGTCCACTAAGGATTGGAGACCACCCCTATTAACCTAGCCTAAAAGAACACATTACGACTAACAGTGGATGAGTTTTGAACATATAACAAGATAGAGTTGAGTTCCGAACATATAACAAGATAGATAACTCAACAACAAGAGGGATATAAGAATCCACAACATAACCTACCCACTCTTTGTCCACAAAAGCCTCTAAGAAACCAAACATCAACCTAAGTCGGGAAATTCCCCCGAACATAGCCAAAACCCCACCAAAATAGTCTAAGACCTAAGTAAAGACAAGACTATGAAATGAGGTCCTTCCGGAGAATGGAAGTTGACCACTTCAAAGCTGATTCACGGATAATCCATAAATGACCTATCACCGTGTAAGGAAACGGAAGTGTCTTTGGACCCTGCATCACATCGGGATACAGCGTACGGGGATGGTTAGTAGGGTGAGTGCTAGCATGTAACTCATGGAAGGGATAAAATAATGCCATAATTAGTCAGTCCATAAAAATTATTTCAAAACCATATGCACACAATCATATATATATATGGGATAGTGGGCAAGGTTTAGCATAAGATTTAAAACATTAACCTGGACTATATAGCTCAAACTATCATCTATACCCATGCGCTATATGGGTCCAGCTCTCACCCTAATGAAAGGGTCCCAGTGCGTGTTAGCCGCACGAATCGGGGTATCGAGGAAGGATGGGTAATCCACGACCCTTAGCCAATATAGGATACAAATATATATAGTGTGTCACAAGAATATGGTCATCAAGACAAACCTTCACGCCAGAAAATATGTATTTTCAGTATCAATCCCTTGGGATCCCCACTTTTACGACTTAGCTACAACACCCCCTTTAAGTTAAATTAAAATATTTACACATTCCCGTTCATTAAACTAATGACGATTCAGTAAGGCACATACCATTGGTATCATCATACCAATTACACTTTCAAGCTAATATGATTATGCCATTTTCATTGACCATTAACTTGGGGGAATCCACGACCCCCATGGTCCAATTATTCATTAAATTGGGGGAATCTATGACCCCCAAGGTTCAATTAAAAATCAAGTCATAGACATAAATGCCTTTCAATATCTTTTGTATCTAATTAGACTTTTATGCAATGCAATACCTTCAATTTGATTTCACTATTATTTACCATATTTCAAAGCCAATTTCATAAGGTTGGGTTGAGTTCATTACCATTTCAATTACCAAATCCATAAAGTTGGGGGAATCCACGACCCCTTATTCCTATTTACCATGCCTATGCGCCCAATTAGTTCAAAAGCCATCAATTCAAAACATGAATGATTGACAAAAGCCATAGGAAAAGCAATTCGATCAACAACATCCAAAAGTGCTCAACTCAAATTCCAAATCAACAATTAAATTCATGTGGGTAACAATTAAATACATGTTTTTAGCAAAACAAGTTTTAGGGATGAGATACATGCTTAAGAATATCAAGAATTTGGAGAAGAAACCACACAGATTGACACTTAGACGCTCAATCCCTTAAAAACCCTAGTTATTCTTTCTTTGAGAATTAGAGAATGTTTATGAGTTTTTTATGATGATCTAACTGATGAAAATAACCCCCTTTAGGTGTTTTATGATCGTGTGTTATGATTGTGGAAAGAGGGAAATAAACAAAATACCCCTAATTAAAATTGCAGGAAATTGGATTGCCAATCGTTACGGGTTACATCACGACTTGTGACAACTGAGTACGAGTCATTGCCTAGACTGGCAGTCTGGGAAGTGAATCAAGGGATCCTTCACTGGTTTGGTCACGAGTCACACCCTATGACTCATGACCATACCTTGCGGTTCGCAGGGTCCTAGTCATATCAGGATAGAAACATTGGCTACTCTACTGGTTGGGTCATGAGTCCCTTTCTATGACTCATCACCACACCTTATGACTCGTGAGGTACCAGTCGTAGCATAGGAAGAGAGCTCAAAACTCAAAAATTTCAGAGGCAAAAAAAAAATTTGGGGTGTTGCACTCTCTCCCTACCCCCTACCCCCAGTATAATTCATCCCTAAATGACAAATGAAGGCGTCCATTAGCACGATTGTAAGATAGGAATGCAACCACAAATCTATAACAAAGTCAAAAAAAATATAAGTAGGAAAACGCATACCTTAAGCACGATTATCCAACCAGGGGAACAAGAATGGATACTTGGACTTCATGTCCTCTTCAGGTTTCCAAGTATCGTCTTCCACCTTTTGGTTCCTCCAAAGGACCTTCACTAAAGTCACATCCTTAGTACTCAAATAACGAACATCATCTACAACCTCCTCATAAGGGAAAACCATAGAAGGATTGAAAACATACTTCTTCAACATTGATACATGGAAAATCGGATGAATAGAACCCCAAATCGAAGGCAAATCCAACTCATAAGTAACATTGTCACTCTTCTCAAAATTAAGTACGGACCCATATAGCAAGGATTGAGCATCCCCTTCTTCCTAAATCTCATCACTCCCTTCATAGGAGATACCTTCAAGAACACCCAATCACCAACCTCAAACTCCAACTCTCTTCTACTCATATACGCATAGTACTTTTGAGGTCTCTAAGCAGTCCTAAGTATATACCTAATGATATTTACCTTCTCCATGACTTGGTGAACCAAGTTCGGACCAGATAATCTAGTCTCACCAACCTCAAATCACCCTATAGGATATCTAGACCTCCTACCATAACTACCACCAAAATTAACCACTTAGGCCCTTATCATATCTTTGAAAGTCTGAATGATCCTCTCCACCTATTCATCTATCTGAGAGTGGAATATGGTGCTAAGGTTCACTTGTGTGCCTAAGCCTTTTTGAAATAAATGCCAAAAGTGAGAAAAAAACTGCGTACCCCAATCCTAAATAATGGAAACTGGAGCACCATGCAATTTGACAATCTCTTGAATAAACAACTTGGCATAATATTCTCCAGGGTAAGTAGTCCTCACAGGCAAAAAGTGAGCACACTTGGTCATCCTATCCACGATGACCCAATCAAATCTGCCGATTTCGAGACCGCAAAAGACTAGTAATAAAATTCATGTTGAGCATCTCCTATTTCCACATAGGTAACTTAATCTCCTGGGACACGTCACCCATCCTCAAGTGCTCAACCTTCACTTGCTGACATACCATACACTTAGCCATGAAGTTAACCACATCTTTCTTCATGTTGTTCCACTAATAAATCTCTTTTAAGTCAGGATATATCTTAGTCAAACCTGAATGAATTGTATTTCTCAACTCCTGAGCCTCAGTCAAAATCCTTTCTCGCAGCCCATCAACATCAAAAACACACAATCTACCATGCTATATCAAGATACCATCACCACCAATCTGAAAACCAATAACATTTTGCTGACCCACATCTACCTTAATCTGCAAAAAAATAGGATCCAAAACCTATTTCTCCTTTACCGCAGCAACAAGAGATAATTTAACCACTTCTTGAACAATCACTCTTCCATTCTTCGAATATAAAAGATGAACTCCCAGGTTAGCCAACGAGTAAATATCCCTCACCAACCCTCTTTTATCCTCATCCACATGTGATAAGCTTCCCATGGACAACCTATTAAGAGCATCAGCAACCACATTAGCTGTATCTGGGTAATAGTCAAGACTCATAACATATTCCTTGAGCAACTTAAGCCATCTCCTTTTCCTAAAGTTCAACTCCTTCCAGGTAAACACATACTGTAATCTCTTATGTTCTAAATAAATTTTGATATGCACCCCATACAAATAATGGCCCCAATTCTTTAATGCATACAATACAGCCACCAACTCTAGATCATAAGTAGGATAATTCCTTTCATGAACCTTAACTCGTATAGAAGCATAGGCCATAACCTTACCATATTACATCAATACACAGCCTAGTCCCACTCGAAATGCATCACAGTAAACAACAAAACCATCAGTACTCGAGAGCAGGACCAAAACTAAAACAGAATTCAACTTATGTTTCAACTTCTTAAAACTACCCTCACAAGCATTGAACCCTAGAAACTTTACTTTTTCTGAGCCAACTTAGTCAATGGAGAAGAAATTGAAGAGAATCTCTCCGCATACCTTCTATAATATCTAGCCAAGACCAAGAAGCTCTAAATATCAATTGTAGTTATGGGTCTAAGCCACTTCTTAAACACCTCAAATTTCTGTGGATCTATGATGATACTCTCACCAAAAACAACATGACCAAGAACAGCCATAATATTTAACCAAAACTCACACTTTGAAAACATGGCATATAATCATTGATCCTTAAGAGTCTATAAAACTATTTGAAGGTAGTTGGTATGGTCCTCTTCACTCTTATAATACTCCAAGATATCATCAATGAACATGATAACAAATAAATCCAAAAACTATCTAAATACTCGATTCATAAGATCCGTATATTCAGTTGGAGAATTAGTCAACCCAAATGACATAACCAGAAACTCATAATGACCATATCAGGTTGGAAAAGTAGTCTTAGGGATATCCGCCTCCTTAATCTTAAACTGATGATAATCGGACCAAAGATCAATCTTAAAGGCATCTAGCACCTTGAAGCTAGTAAAAGAGATCATCAATCCTAGGAAAAGGATATAGAATATACCAAGATATCATCAATGAATATGATAACAAACAAATCTAAAAACGGTTTGAATACCCAATTCATAAAATCCATAAATACATTCGGAGCATTAGTCAACCTGAATGACATAACCAGAAACTCATAATGACCATATCAGGTTTGAAAAGTAATCTTATAGATATCTGCCTCCCTAATCTTTAACTGATTATAACCCAAACGTAGATCAATCTTAGATAAGCATCTAGCACTTTGAAGATGGTCAAAGATATCATCAATCCTGGAAAGAGGATACTTATTCTTTACTGTCACCTTAATCAACAGCTGATAGTCTATAATATCTGAAGAGATTTATCCTTCTTACACATAAAAAGCACAGGAGTACCCCATGGAGAGACACTAAGAGGGATAAAACCCTTATTAAGAAGATTCTTTAACTGCTCCTTAAGTTTTTTCAACTCAGTCGGATCCATTCTATAAGGAGGGATAGAGATAGGATGGGCATCTGATAAAAAATCAATCCTAAACTCTATTTCCCTATCGGGAGGAATACCAGGAAGATCATTAAGAAACACTTTAAGGAATTCATTCACCACAGGGAGGAATTACAAAACTGCACTTTAAGAACTAGAATCCTTAACCCAAACTAGATGGTACAGAAAACCCTTGAAAATCAACTTTTGAGCACTAAGATAGGAAATAAATCTTTTCTTAGGTACTAGAGAACTCCCTTCCTGCTCAATTAATGGTTCATTTGGAAATTAGAAATTGACCTTATAGGTCCTACAATCCAAGAAAGCATAGCTTGAATAAAGCTATTCCATCCTTAATATAACATCAAAATCCACCATATCCAACTCTATTAGGTCCACCAATGTCTCCTTATGAAAGATGAATACCACACAGCCCCTATAGACTTTTCCAGCCATGACAGAATCATCCACTGAAGTAGATACAAAGAATGGCTCAGAAATATTCTTGGTAACAAAACCAAAATGAATAGCAAAAGGGTCATAAAAGAAAGGATAGAACCTATATCAAGCAGATAATACACATCAAGAGAGAAAAGTTGTAAGTACCAGTGACAACATCAGGAGATGCCTTAGATTCCTAAAAGGTGACAAGAGCATAAAGATAATTTTGACCAGCATCAATACCAGAAGTAGAACCCTTTGGTGCAGGAGCTGATTAAGTAGCAACCGAAACCTTATTAGCTCTAGAAACAACCTTAGCTAGAAATTATCACTACAAATGCCCTGGCTGACCATAATTATAGAATCTATTCCTCCCCTCATCACACTAACCATAATGCAACTATCCACCAAATCTACAAGGACGTTATGATGGGGCTGACTGAGCTCCACTAGCCTGAGACTGGGGAACTTGTGCCTTAAACCCACTGTTAGTCTGAAATTTATGATCACTAGGTCTGAACTCTATAAATAGGGTGAGTTACATCCACATTATCCTCAAGTGGGACAGAGAAGTTTCCACAAATATCAAATCTTTAAGGAGGCATGATATGAAATGGAAACAAATGGAAATTAGAGGAGTTTTCAAGACCTTAGACTCTATGTCCCAAAAATAGATCACAAGAAAAAGGAAATATTCCAAAATGCCTCATAGCCTCTCCCTTATAAGTATGGAATGTTACAAACATATAAAAGAGACTCCACTTCATACGGCTTTATGGACACCAAACGACCATGAACTTAGGCTTTAATACCAAGCTTGTAATAACCCAAACCAGGTCCTAGTCTTAACAGGTATCTCATGTTCACAAAGGATCAGAGACCACCCCTATTAACCTAGCCAATGAGAACATAATACAACTAGCAGCAGATGAGTTTTGAACATATAATAAGATAGAGTTGAGTTTTGAACATATAACAAGATAGATAAATCAACAATAAAAGGGATATAAGAATCCACAACACAACCCACCCACTCTTTGTCCATAAAAGCCTTTAAGAAACTAAGACTCAACCTAAGCTAGGACATGCCCATAACCATAGACAAAAACCCACTGAAATAGTCTAAGATATGAGTAAAGACAATATCATAAAATAAGGGCCTTCTAGAGAATGGAAGCTTACTACTTCCAATTTGACACATGGACAATCCTGAAATCACCTACCACTGTGCAAGGAAACAAAAGTGTCTTTGGACACTGCATCATATAGAGATACAGCATTCGGGGATGGTTAGCAGGTTGAGCGCTAGTGTGGAGCTTAAAGAAAGGATAAAATAATGCCATGATCAATCAGTCTATAAAAAACTATTCCAAAGCCATATGCACACAATCATATACATATATAGATATATATTATATACCTAGATAGGGGACAAGGTTTATCATAAGAGTTAATACATTAACTTGGGCTGTGCGGCTCAACTGTCATCTATACTCATAGGCTATATGGGACCATCTCTCATACTATTGAAAAGGTACCAGTGCATATTAGCTGCACAAATCAGGATATCAATAAAGGATGGGAAATCCACGACCCTTCGCAAATCCAGGATACAAATATATATAGTGTATCACAAGCACACAATCATCAAGACCAACCCTCACACTGGCAAATGTGGTTTTCCAGTATCAGTGCCTTGGGATGTCCACTTTCATATCTTAGCTACACGACCCTCTTTAAGCCTAATTAAAACACTTACATATTTTTGGTCATTAAACCAAGGACCATCTAGTAAGGCACATACCGTTAGTATTGTCATACCAATTATGCTTGTAAGTTAATATCATTATGACATTTTCATTGACCATTAACTTGGGGGAATCCACGACCCCCATAGTCAAATTATTCCTTAACTTGGGGGAATCCACGACCTCCAAGGTTCAATTAAAAATTAAGTCAAGGTCATAAAGGCTTTTCAAAGACATTTGTATCCCATTAGCCTTTTATGTAATGCAATAGCTTTAATTTGGTTTCAATATGCATTTACCCATGTATTAAATACAATTTCATAAGGTTGGGTTGAGGTCATTACCAATTCAATTACCAAAATCCATAAAGTTGGGTAAATCTACGACCCCTGCAAGTTTATCAAATTAATTTGGGGGAATCCACAACCCCCTATTCCCATTTACCATGCAAATTCACCCAATTATTTCAAATTCTATCTATTCAAAACATGAATGATTTACAAAAGTCATAGGAAAAGCAATTCAATCAATAACATCCAAAAGTGCTCAACCTAAATTCAAAATCAACAATTAAATTCACGCGGATAGTTATTAAACACGTGATTTTAGAAAAACAAGTTTTAGGGAAGAGATACATGCCTGAGAATATCAAGAATTTGGAGAAAAAACACACAAATTAACCCTTAGATGCTTAATCCCTTAAAAACCCTTGTTGTTCTTACTTTAAGAATTAGAGAGAGTTTAAGAGTAGTTTATGATTGTCTAAGTAATGAAAATAAAACCCTTTAGGTGTTTTATGGACGTGGGTTATGATTGGAAAAAGTGGGAAATAACCAAAGTACCCTCAATTAGAAGTGTAGGAAATTAGATCGCTAGTGGTTATGGGTCACGTTACCGCTCATGATGACTGTGTACGAGTCATTGCCTAGACTTACAGACTGGGTAGTGACTCAAGGTAGCCTTCACCAGTTAGTTCATGAGTCACACCCTATGACTCGTGACTATACCTTACAATTCCCAGGAACCTAGTCCTGCTCAGGACAGAAATATTGGCTACTCTACTGGTTGCATCATGAGTCACTCTCTATAACTCTTGAGCACACCTTACGACTCATGAAGTTCTAGTCGTAGACTGGGAATTGAGCTCAAAACTCATAATTTCTTAGGCAAAAGAAAATTTGGGGTGTTACACTACATGCGAAGATGAAGAAGATACGAAGACAAGTACCCATTCTTGTTCCCCATGTCAGATAAAAGTGATTGAGGTATGCTTTTCATTTTTCCTTTTATCATATTCAGAACTTGTCCTTGGATTATACTATGTTATTTCTATTATCATGCTAAAAAATATCCTAACTCTTCATTCAATGATAAATGATCCTAATGGGCATAATGTAAGACCCTGCAAATTTTTTATGATTTTATTTTTTACCCTCCTGCATGTGTAACAATGATTTTTGACTTGAATTATGTTTAGGGGAATTAAGAGAGTATTTTTGAAAAATTTCATAATTTTTGGAAAGGGTTTGAGGCTATTTTGGAACTCCTAGGTAGTGTGCCTCTATGATAGTGGCATGCCATGCTATTTGAGCTTCGCAATAGCAGTTTGGCATGGAGGCTAGCCTCCATTATATTGGTGTGTCATGCTACTGTGTAAAAATTACTTAAATTTTATCTTTTCACTTGGGGTGAGGGGCTTTTTATCCTTTTACCCTTTGCATGATCTTTTAAACATAAAATAACCTTTTTTCCTTCAATTTTCAATGATCAAAACCATTTTTTCCTCTTTAACTCAAACCCTAATAACTTTAAGGGTTTTAAAATAATTTCATTCCCCGAGCTCTAAACTTCAAATTTTCTTCAAATTATTCTATATTTCAGGCATGTATCTCATTCCCGAAGTTTAATTTTACTTTGTGGAACTTATTTAATCATCATCCATGTGTTTTGATTGATGAGTTTGAAATTGGGTTGAGGGGTTTTTATTTGTATTACTTGAATTACCTTTTCTAGATTTTAAATTGATGATTTATGCTTTAATTTAAGGTTTTTGGATGGAATGGGTGCATTGTTATGGGAATTAGAAAGGGGACATGGGTTTTCCCAAATTGATAACTTTTTGGTTTGGTAATGGCACTCACCTCGACCCACTTTGTAAATTTGGTTTTCGAACATGGATAATTTCATAATGTGACTTGCCTTTTGAAACTATTGCACTGCATTAATGGATAAATGGATAAAATACATTTAAAAGGCCCTTGGTGGCCATGGTTTGGATTTTAAATGGAACTTGGGATTCTAATGGTTGCTTGGATTGGTTTGGCATGATTATATGAGCTTGTAAGAATAATTGGTATGATGATACCAAGTGGTAAATGCCTTAATATAAGGCTCCTAGTTAAATGGTTGGGATTATGTGCAAACTATTTTAATTTGGGATTAAAGGGAATTGTGTAGCTCACCTAAAGATGGAGGTCCTAAGAGGACCAACAATGGAAACCATTTTTGTCAGTGTAGAGCCATAAATGATCATGATCTTGGTACACATATTATATTTTAGGATAGCTATAGCCTAGGTGTATTTAGCCTTTTCTTTGGTTTCCTCTGTTCGTGCGGCTAACACGGACTGGGGCCCTTTCAGCAGGGAGAGCTAAACCCATATAGCCTATGGGTACCTCTACAGAGTATAGGCTAATGATTTAAACTCTCACATTCATGACCCTTTTTCCTATCCCGGTATCCTATATATATATATATATATATATATATATATATATACATATTGTGCATGTGTTTTTAATGGTTTTGACATTGGCCTTATTTTATCCCTTATCCCTGAGTTACATGCTAGTGCTTGACCTATTGACCATCTTTGAATACTGCATCATTTCATGATGTAGGGTTAGAGGGATTTTCTATGGCTCTGGTGCAACATTACGTTATTCGTTATTTATGTAGATCTGCTATAAAGTGATGAGCCTCCATTCTTTCGAAAGGCCCTATCATTTTGCTGGTTTTTTTATTGTCTTAATATTTCATTTTTGGATTCTTTTGCCATAGTCATGGGCATGTCCCAACTTTGTTTATTACTGTGGTTTTAGAGGCTTTTGTGGACAAGAGTAGGTTGGTTAGTTGTTGTGATTCTCAATTCTTTCATTTAGTTTATCTATCTTTCTCATAGTCATATTTGTTTGGCTTCCGATGTATTCTTTTATTTTTCTCTTGAGGTAAGGCTAAGGGGGTTATCTTTGGCCCAGTACGGGCTTGAGATTTCCTATCACATCCAATCCTGAGTTCAGGTCATGACAACTTTACACTACAACTTGTTGCCACTCTATACGAGTCGTATCTTGCCTCAACTTTCAGCTTTAATTTAGCAGCCTTCACTGTTGTCACCACGACTTGCGCTATGATTCATTTAGGCTAAAAGTAGACTGATTCAAGAATGGCCTATGATCATTTCCTAACCGACTATCCTACAACCTAGGCAAGTTCTAGATTTCATACACAAAGATGACTAAGTAAGCTTATCAGACACACATGGTACAGGGTTGCATAACAAACTACTATCTATCCGGTTCATGCTAATGTTGGCTATGATTATGATGACCCTAATTCTAATGCCATAACAAGATTCACAATGGACGCATACATACACATCACACAGTTCAAAACACTTTTTTTGAAGAGGTATCATTTTTATCAAAAACTATTAAAGCATAATTAAAATACATCATCACCTGCCTTAGGTACTCATTTTTCTCCTAATTAAACAAAAACAACATAAAACATCACGAAACCAATCACAATATGATAAAACATTTCTTAGACATGTTGGTTCTACAATCATACTGTGGATGATAAGAAAAGAAGCACAATAATAGAAACCTACAGTGATTGTGGTACACCTCTACCATAAACTAAAGCGTATGCACTATCCCCAGTGCTTCTAAATAGTAAAAATAGGGAGTGAAGAAATATCATGGGACACTAGGCGCCTACTCATGACATCTCAGCATAAAGAACCCTAGAGTGGATCGCACCTTCATCAATAGTATTCCTAATAGTGACCAGGATGCTCACATCAACAGTGGAACCAATGGTTGTTGGTGCACTTAATGGTATATCTAGAGGCAAAGCGGTACTCCCACTCAAATCTGTTGCAGTTATAGCTGTCACATCAACCACTCAGGTTCTACCGGCTCTTGACTCCATCTCATGGACTCTTCTGGTGGTCCTACGCAGACTAAACACTAGTTTTCTCAATATCATCCTTATTCTTTTTTCTCTTTTACTTCTTCCTCAGTCTCTTATCACCTTCTCCCTTAGTAGCTTTATCTTTCCCTTTCAGACTAAAATTATCCAGTATCTTCTGGACTAGAATCTCTTCAATAATTGGGTAAGTAGGGAATGATCTCGCATGCATGTCCTCTATCGTAATCCTGAGTAAAGCTAACTCCTTATACACACCTGCCAGATCTGAGGCATAAATGCCCTAGAACTGAGTCCTCAACTCATTCCAAGTAGTATAATCCACGGGGGCAGCTCACCCAACTACAGATTATCCTCTCCCATACAAAAATAGAAATAGCCCCAGTCGAATAGCCTCCTAACTTACTCCTAATATATTATATAAAGTACATACCAAAAAAGTTCATGATATGCATATTTCAAACACCAGTAGGTAGGCCACCAAATACCCCCTTCTAATTCAATAGCTAGATCATTGAACTTGTAATGTCAAATTAGTACCTTGTGGAAATTCTATTGGGATGATTACACGTGTTTCAACTGGCTCTATATAACCCTATAACCCAAGTCTTCCTCTAGATCTTCATAAAGAAGTAGATATTGTTAGTGGGGTTGTTGTTCCCTATTTCTTCTCAATCTATCCCTAGAATCAAGCATATTTAGACGATCTTTCTTCTTTTTCTAGCCCTTTTTTCCCAACATACCTATCGAGTATCTACTTGCCAAGAATTTTTCTCCGCCATTAATCGAGTAGTAACTTGTTTTGTAGTTTTCTGACCATCACGCTATTGTAGTGGATAATTCATAATTGTTAGGTCACTATGAAACCCGTTGAGTAGAGCTCATTAATTATGAACTCTTTCTCTCTCCATCCTTTAATTTTGTCTCAGAGTTCTCTCAAGTTTTAGATTGAATGGAATCAGGGGATTTCCTTGACTACAACTACTAGTCATTCACTGGTATGTGCAAATAATAGTAGAAAATTAAAATCAACAAACAAAACTAATATCCCAAACAACATAATAACTCAACTTCGTAATCATATTCTCCAACAACAGTGATAAAATTAGATGTCGCTCAAATTATACCTCCCAGAAAGTATAAAGCATTCGATGAATCAAATATAGAACTTAATTAGGTTGGGGTCGATCCCACAGGGAATAGGATAAAATTAAATCCAATGTTTGTTTAAGTAACTGGCAAATAAGTAAAAATGGGGGATTTTGTGAAAAAAATAGTAACAATAGCAATTGTTGTTTCTTGGATTTGTAATAAATATGAGATGAGCACGAGGATTGTGATCCTTATGATGTCATAACAACATAGATTTCTCATGCTAGCAAATTATTCTGATGTGTTGCATGCAAAATCTAACAAGATAAGTGCATCTAAACATCTCTCGACCTTGGTTAAATAAATTCCACTCTTTTCCTCATGGACTTTGAATGTCACGCTACTAACCCTTGTTCTTGATCTAAGATTAACTATCCATGTTACGGCTTAAGTTATTATATGAAGGTTGGTAGCTTCAAATAATTGTTGTTATTTTTATTTTCACAATCTATACCTCTCTCTTGAGAAATTCTAGAATATAGGCAAGTTCTTAATGTATGCTTCTATTATAAAAAAATTGTAACGAAGGAAATACAAGTACATGCAAGCACATTAGTCTAGAATAGCCTCACACTTAACCTATTTTGTTAATTCGTCATGGTTCCCACAATCCTAGTTGTGGTATTTAGCTCCTCGTGTTTGTAAGAAAACAAGAAGAATTCATAGATAAAAACATGCTTATTAAGTTACAACAAGAATTAAAACTCCAAAATTTCAACTTGAATTAAAACCGTAGAAACGATGTTCATAAAATTCTAAGAATGTGCCATAGAATATCTCAATATAATATTGTAAAATATAAAAGAGTGTAAAACGTACAAATAACCCTATAGGAGTATTTATAGACAAAATAAAATCTAACCTAAGTTAAATAGAAGAACAATGTCGGTTGGGTCAGACGAGAAGAAGTTATAATCATGGTTGGAACCCACAATCGTCCTTTGATGCTTATGGTTTGCACTGGACTTGTAAAATCTTAGGTATTTAATTAGACGATCCTTGGTAAGAGCTTGTTGTTTCATCCTACAACCATAGAATATGGTCATCTAATCGGTTATCTAATGGAGTTTCTAAAACTTGCAAAACTGAAGTTTTTCCCAACAATACCATTGTAAAATCATGCCTTCAAAGCACAGTCACCTTCTACTTAACTCTTGTAGATTAAACTTTTAGTTTACTCCTACAATCACTAGGTATGATCACGACATCAATATACAATTGTGCTACATTTTGTCTAATTGACTTTTGATTTCTACTTCTCTAATTCAAATCATGATAGCCTTAGGACTATTGTGGTTATATCCCATGGCCGTGGATTGGTTCATCGAACCATTAAGTCCCTTTTCACATTTTCCTTCTCCAAGTTCATTTCACTTGTAAACACTAGAAACCCCATCACATCTATAAAAACATACCCTTGTACTTGCAAAAAATCATCATTTTAAGCATCTCAAGTGTCGTAGGTTCATGACATATCGGTAACTAACTTAATCACGTTGTGTCTTGGTGTTAAGTCAAGTGTTTCTTTGTAGGCAAACATGATTTTGTACTTTTTTTCAATATGGTAATGTGTGTTATTTGTTTAGGGATTCTGTAGAAAAGAAACTTCAAAACTAACACAAACAATCAACCCATGAAAGGACTGTACAATCATACGAAGATCTTACATTTGTGGCTTCATTCATTTGCACATAATCTATAAAGTGTAGAGGGATGAAATTTCTGGAGTTATGTTATGATTGGTCTTCATAATCATACCTAGATATCTCAATCGTGGTGCTAGCCATTTGATCAAACTCTTAAAATAAATAATTAGGATATTAAACCTAGATTTTAAGAAATGGTTGTGGTTACATATCACGATCATCCTTAAGGTTCGTAGGTTTCCGGGTAAGTTCTCTTCAACCATTCTGGTACGAGAACATGACATGATCATGGTATGATTCTACGATCATAGGTACAAGTCATCTGATGGGTCCAACTGATAAAGTAAACATTAAATCCAACCCAACCCGACTCAGTTTTTAGCCTTAACTCAATATACCTAAGACCCAATCATCATTTCAATTAATTCAAACACACATTCACTAAATTTCAAACAGTCAAAAAAGTAAAAAGGGTGCAAAATCACACCTCGAGTTTGCACGTTCTCTTTTTTATTCGAACCCTTTGTTATTTAAGGACTTGACTTTATGAAATTATCTAGTAAGTTGATTAACCATACTCAATTTTTGTTTCCATTTGTGTAAATGAATAAATAGACTGTGCAATTATGGGTTTGTATGGGATAATATAACAATAAGGTCGTTAAAATAAGTGTTGGGTTTGTGTTTGAATGAATGAAAGAAAATTAAATAGGAAGTCCAAGTACTTATTTATTGCAAAAATTTGGTCAATAAAGGTGTAAAAAGGTCCAAAAATAGTAGAAATCTGGTATTTGAATTTGCTAAGTATTAGTGCACACTCTATGACACATCCCACGATCATCATTTCAATGTACGATTATGGGTTGGATCATTGTGGGGTGTCAGTTTTCCAAGTGCAGGAGTTCATCAGATGAACACATCCCACGATCGTGTTTTCAAGGTACAATCATGGTATGTGCTAATATGATATGACAACCCCTAAGTACTTTGGGAATACTATGTATGATCGAAGGTACAATCATACCTTTATTACACTATCGTAGGAAGGATTGTCTGAGTGAAGTCCTGAACTTGTCTCATGCTTTCAAAAATTGAGACTAATCCTTTGTTACACAGGTATCATGCCTCCCAAGAACCTCAAGCAGATGCAAAAGGAGATTTCATAAAAATAGGCACCAAAAGAGACACATTCAGCTTCAAAGAGTAAGTCTGATAGATCAAGTGGCACCGAGGTTGAATATTCTACAAGTTTCTTGGATGACCAACACACTCCTCGGACCACTAGAGAAAAGGCCAAAGATCTTGAGAAGGCCAATGCCACTACATCTATGGCCTTGGTTCCTATAGCTACTCCTGTCAACCTTCCCTAGTCTAAATAGGGAGGGAAATATACACAACAAGATGGAGTGAGAATGATGATGCTACTGAGGAGATGTGCTCCTCATAGGGTGATAAAAAATAATCTTGAATCCTCTAAGGGATCTATTGAAGATTTTCATCAAAGGGGTATTAATCCCAGACATTGGATCATGCCAAATTCTCGAGATTACTATATTAATGGGGTCTCACTGACTGGCAGAGGAAACAAAAAGAGTATTATACAAGAAGAGCCCTGGATCTTGCTAGAATCCCTACAGAAAATCCTAGAGTTAGTGCGGGTATCTAAGAAGTATGAGCTGGGGTGGATGATGATATGCCCAAATTATAGCTCTCCTAAAAGAGTGTAAGCGGTCATTGTCAAATATATAAACCAACTAGGTTAGGGCCGTATCCCACTGGGAATATGGTGTTAACTAAGTCTTATTATTATTACTGGACCTTCAGTCATTAATTTCAAGAAATAAGGGGATTTGTGTTGTTAAAAATATTGGTTTGAGTGTTTACACAGCATTAAGAACTAGTGTTTAAATTGCAATGTATAATCAATAAGATTTAGCAAGCTAGGATTAAGATCACCAAGTGTATCAATACTAAGGCTTATGGGTTATTACAAATTCGTACTTAACAATTTCAATTGCAATGTTAATTGCTTAAGTAATTCCATCTAATTTATTTTTGGTGATGTCCAAGATACACCTTCTCTCAGAAGAAGATATGATCACTACCAAATATAGTAACCCAACAAAGGTTGGGGTCAAATCCCAAGTGAGTATGTAGACTCACGGCTCTCAGTTATTGTAATCAACGGGCGGTACTGGAAAAGTAAATGGGGGATTTTGAGTATCAATATCAAACAGGTAACAAATATCAACTTTGATTGTAATCAGTCACAAGTGAAAACTAGGATTGTGTTCCCCCAGTCTTCACAACTCCATAGTCTTATTGTGCTTTGTTGAACCAACCCAATACCTTGCATGCAAAATTGATAAGTTATGTACCTTCTATAGTCTTTTGGACGAACAGAAAGATTTTACCCTTTACCTTTTGAGTCTCCGAATGTCGCTTTACTAACCCTTATCTTGATCCCAGTTAACTATTATCTTTTGAGTCTCTAGTTATTAGATGAAATCTAACCATCTTACTTAGATAATACCTAGAAGCGTGGATCAACAGTTAAACTCCAAATTATTGTTATTATTATCTTTTCCTAGTCACTACTCCTCTTTTAGAGTAAGTAGCAATAATCTAGGCGGGCTCCTAACATTTGCAACTGCTAGAATAACTATTAAAGTAAAGATAATACAATGCATGCATGGGTATCGGTTTAAAACAATAATAGCACTTCCCCTACTTGTCAATCTGCTAGGGTTTCCATAACCCTAGCTATGGGTTTTTAGTTGCTATGCTTGTGAAATACTCAACAACATTCATAATTGAAGGTATAAATGAAATCAAAATTATAAGAAGTAAAAAACCTACAATCATAACTGAATTAATCAACTGAAGTCAATACGAGAGAATCCGAATCAAAATATATTTTTGAATATCAAAAGTGTGTAACTCCTACGAAAAAAACACATAACAGGTATTTATAGTACATGAGAAAACCCTAAAACCAAAGCTCCAAACAAAATAGGAGAAAACAGGGTCAGTGGCCACTTATGGTTGCTACTTGCGCCCTGTCCATGGGCATAGGTGGTACTTGCGGTCAGCAGGGAGGGCGCAAGTGACGACCTTAAGTGCCAGACTAGAATTTTCCTGCAAGTCAGCTCTTGGGATTTTGGACTTTTGGGACTTTCTTTGCCCACATGCAGTCCACAAGTGCTACTTGCGGTCCACATGTTGACTTAGCAAGTGCTAGGAGTCATCTTTTCAGCTCTTCTTCAGTTCCCGCACATGGTTTGATCACGAACAAGACAAAAAGTGTCCGGAACATCCATAATTTCTCCAATAAGTGGCCAAAAACACCTTTTTACATCTTTTTCACAAACTTAGCATCTACGACAAGATTTCCAGCAAAACATACCCGATACGCATCACATCTAACAAAACAACCTCAGAAACTTGCATATTATCCTCATTTTAAGTGTCAAAAATGCTATATTTCTATAGCACATCAACACCCTCAACTTAGAATGTTTGCATGTCCTCAGGAAACAAAACACCACAAAACAAAAACGATGCTTAACTAGGAGAATCTAAGTTATTCAAGGCAGTCAATCAACACTTTAAGCTCAAATAAGAACATGCCTTCCAACCTCATTTTTCAAAACCAACAATGTATGAATATGAAGCACAACAATGTGACACAATGGGATAAAGGAATGGAATTACATTAGTAATAGATAACCACACATATATATAAGTTACACTACCCAGAACAAGCAAATAGACGGCAGTATGACTTATGTGCCCTTACAACAAAATGTCCCACTCACTCATATGAAATCATTCATGTCAATGACGGGATAGTCAAGATACACTAATACTCAGAAAAGCAGTTCCAATCAATGTGCATCAAACATCATAGGCTTTCCCTTATTTTCTTTACCTTAGCATTCAAACAGTCAAGCTAGGATCACTATAGGACTTTTCTCGACTTATAATGTAGGCTTGGGGGCTAATATGGTACATATGGACATATCAAGTGACTACGCCTCCTTGGCATTACAGTAACTTTGGTGTCTCACTGACTAGCTAATTTTTTGCTTTATTTTCACCCTTATTTCTCCTTTTTATTTTAATGCACATTTGGGTTGGATATGGTATTTTATTCTTTCTTTTTTTATTTTTGCACAATCATTTTCTTTTCTTTTTCTTTTTTTCATTATTTTGCTACCACACCCACCCTACTAACTTTTTCTTTTATTTTACCCTTCTATATACCAATTTAACATTACGCACCCATATGACAGCTACCCTCAACTTAGGTATTTTGCCTGAGTGAGGTACACAATGTCCAAGGAGGACTCGGGCCAAAACAGGTACATTGTAACAAAATAGAAAGGTGAAAGATGAAAACAAAGAAATAAGCTAAGGCTTAAAACAGAGATCAAGGGATACTATTTCACACATGGAAGGTCATTTAAGCTAAAAGTGGACAAAAATAAAAAATGGTCCAAGTTATGACACAACCAAACCTAAGTCGTATCCAAGTGTATGACTAGTACCCATAAACCATACCCCTAGAAGAATAGAATCAAGGAGGTTTTAACACTGACCACCATACGAGTTTTGGATACAACTCGTACCCTGGCTTACGACTCATGGTGAACCACTCGTACTCAGATCAAACCTAAGTTATCAAATGTAAGGTTAAATGAAGAAACAAAACAACCCATATCCACCAACATAACTCGTACCACCCAAGTCATACCCATTTTAGTGACTAAATCCATCCCACCAACCAACACTAGTCAGCATATGACCGGACCATCCCACCCGTACCCAAGCGTATGACTCATTCCCTAGGTCGTATCTTTCCCAAAAACCATAAATTAAGGAAATTTTCTAAGGTCCAGAAACGAGGGTGTTTTAGTCTCCCCACTAGAAACATTCATCCCCGAATGATGGACAAGGTAAGGGTAACCATACGCACGAGTCATTTGCATTATCAAATATATTTCCAATCAATAAAAAAGTTTGTAAGCAAAGATGCAAAGATATTAATCTTTTCTTTAGAAAACTCAAAAAATAAAGATGTGTTGAAGAACACATACCTTCCGCACGAATCCCAAGAGCAGAAAACATATGCAAGTACTTGGACTTTATGTCCTTCTCTGTGTCCCATGTAGCTTCTTCCACCTTATGGTTCCGCTAAAGAACCTTAACCAAAGCCACATCCTTGGTTCGCAATCGACAAACCTGCCTATCCAAAATCTCAACTGGGACCTCTTCATATGACAGAGAGTTTGAGACACCCAACCCCTCTAAAGGAACGATCGATGAAGGACCACCAATGCACTTCCTTAACATGGAAACATGAAATACCATATGACAGAGCTCAAACTAGAAGGAAAATCTAATTCATAAACAACATTACCAACCCTTCACAGAACCACATAAGGACCAATAAATTAGGGACTAAGCTTCCCCTTCTTACCAAATGCATTACTCCATTCATGGGAGATACCTTTAGGAACACCTTATCCCCAACCAAAAACACCAAGTATCTACACCTACATCTGCATAGGATATTTGGCAACTTCAGGTAGCCTTAATCCAATCCCTAATCACCTTCACCTTTTCCATAGCTTGATAGACTAAATCCAGACTGAACATATTTGCCTCACTAAGCTCAAACCAATTAATAAGTGAACTACACCTCCTACCATACAATGCCTCAAAAGGGGCCATATCAATACTGGAATGATAGCTATTGTTGTAAGCAAACTCTACTAACGGTAGATGCTCAACTCAATTTCCACCAGAATCAATCACACATGCCCAAAGAATATCTTTCAATGTCTGAGTTGTCCTCTCTACTTGCCCATCTGACTGCGGATGGAGAGCTATACTCAAACTAACCTTGGTACCCAACCCTTTCTGGAAAGACCGCCAGAAATAAGATGAAAATTGCATACCACGATCAGAGATAATCAAAATAGATACCCCATGCAGCTTCACAATCTCCTAAAGGTACAACTTTGCATAATCCTCCACCAAAAACTAGTTCTCATTGGCAAGAAGTGAGTAGACTTCGTCATTCTATGTATAATGACCAAAACCAAATCAAATTGGTTTTCTGACTGAGGAAGACTAATAACAAAATCCATATTGATTACCTTTCATTTCCATTCAAGAAAACCAATTTCATGATACAACCCACCAGGCCTCATGTGGTCAACTTTAACTTATTAGCACACCATGCACTTGGCCACAAAATCAGCCACATCTTTTTTCATACCATTCCACCAATATATCTCCTTGAGATCATGATACATCTTCATAAAATCAGGATGGATAACATAGCGTGATTCATATGCCTCGGCCAAGATCTTTTGCCATAAACCGTCGACATCAGGAATGTACAACCTCCCTTGGTACCTTAAAGTACCATCGCCACTAATTTCAATGACCATTACCTTTTGCATACCCACACTGATCTTGATTTTTATCAAGACAGGATCTAGCACTTATTTTTCCTTAACCTCTGTACCAAGAGACAATTGAACCACTTCTTGTACTATCACCCCACCTTCCTCGGAGTCCAAAATATGAATTCCAAGATTAGCCAAGTGGTTAATATCCTTCACATATTGTTATTTTGCATTCTTCACATGAGCAAAACTCCCATGAACAACCTTCTAAGAGCATTAGCAACCATGTTAGCTTTACCTAGGTGAGAGTAAAAACTCATATCATAGTCCATGAGAAGCTCCAACCATCTTCTCTACCTCAGATTTATCTCCTTCTGTGTGAACACATACTGTAGACTCTTATGATCAGAAAGATGTCTACGTTCACTCCATACAAGTATGCCACCAGATTTTCAAAGAAAAAAACACCTCTTATATCTTCAAATCATGAGTAGGATAATTCCTCTCATGTTCCTTCAACTACCTAGAAGCATAGGCAGTCACCTTTCCATGCTACATCAAGACACAACCAAGTCCCACCCTAGACGCATCACGATAAACCACAAACCCCTCACTGCCCTCAGGCAATGTCAAAACCAGAGCCAAAGTTAGCTTATCTTTCAACTTCTCAAAACTCCCCTCACAAGTATCCGACCAAGAAAACTTTACCTTTTACTGAGTCAACTTAGTCAAAGGAGCAGCTATCATTAAAAAGCTTTCCACAAATCACCAATAATACCCAGCCAAACCCAAGAAGCTCAGAATATCGGTTAGAGTCATGGGTCTAGGCCACCTTTTAACCACTGCCACCTTTGGAGGATCCACCATGATCCCCTCACTAGAAATAATATGACCAAGAAAAGTCACAGCGTTCAACCAAAATTCATATTTAGAGAACTTGGCATACAATTGTTGTTCCTTCAAGGTCTGTAATACCATTAGCATGATCTACCTCACTCTTGAATAAACCAGAATATCATCAATAAACCCAATGACAAAGAGATCCAAGAACTTTCTAAAAATCATATTCATCAAATCCATAAATGTCATCGGGGAATTAGTCAAACCAAATGACATTACCAAGAATTCAAAGTGCCCATACTGAGTATGAAAAATCGTCTTAGGGATATCCTCCTCCCTAATCTTAAGCTGATGATAACCAGACCGAAGATTTATCTTAGAGAGGAACTTTGCACCTTGTAACTAATCAAACAAGTCATCTATCCTTCGAAGAGGATACTTGTTCTTGACCATTACCTTATTCAACTACCGATAGTCAATGGACATTTGATGGGAATCATCCTTCTTGCGTGTGAACAACACTGATGCACCCCATGGGGATACACTAAGATGAATAAACCCCTTATCCAGAAGATCCTTAAGGTTCTCCTTGAGTTCCCTCAACTCAGTCGGAGCTATTCTATAAGAAGGAATAGATATTGGATGAGTTTTTAAAACTAAATCAATACCAAACTCTATTTCCCTATCCGGAGGAACACCGGGAAGATTATCTGAAAAGACCTCACAAAACTCATTTACTACCAGAACTGAATGAAAAGGACCCTTCAAGTTAAAATCTTTAACCCGGCCAAGTGATAAAGACAACCTTTGGAGATTAATCTCCAAATAAACCTCCTCCTAGGAGTTAGGAAACCACCCTCCCATTCTATAACTGGTTCATTAGGGAACCTAAAGACATCCATATAGGTTCGATAATCCAAGGACATGTAACAAGAGTGTAACCAATCCATCCCCAGAATAACGTCAAAATCTACCATATCTAGCTCAAACAAATCTAAGAAGGTTTGTTTGCTACCAACAGATACCACACACCCCTATAGACTCTCCCAATAAAAACCAAGTACCTACCAGGATATAAATAAAAAAAGGATCCAAAACAACCTTAGGATCAAAACCTATACATACAACTATAAATAGGATCACATAAGAAAAAGTGGACCCCGAATCAAGCAGACAATACATATAACAAGAAAAGAGTTATAACATACCATTAATGACATTAGGTGATGCCTCAGATTCCTGTTGAGATGCAAGAGCATACAACCTATTCTGTCTTGTGTCGATACCAAAAGCAGGAGCAGACACCGAAGCCGCAGCACTAGACGCAGGAGCAGAGATAAAGCAACTGGATCTTTGATCGCTCCCGAAGTTCCCTTACAAACCGAATAATTCTTAAGCATATAGGTTGGCTGGATATATTTAAAACACTTGTCCCTACCTTCGTCATAAAAGCACTGATGAAGATGACCATAGAATCTGAAAGAAGGGCATAAAAAAACTGACTGACGCACAGTCGCTTTAGATTGGAACCCTAAACCCAAAAATTATCACCACCTTCCGGACGCCTATCACCCAACTGCCTCTAATAAGAAGTGTTAGCAATAGAGAAGGAACCAGAACTTCCCTACTTCTTCTTCGGCCATTTACCGATATCCCAACCACCCTACTGCTGAGCACCACTCTGCTTAGAAAACCTACTCCTCTTACCCATTTTTTCCCTAAACTCCTCTTGTTTTCTTTTTTTATCCTCCACATGCGGCATATGGGCAACCAACCTCGAAATGTCCATATCCTTAATCAGCAAAGCAATCTTTCTTTCAAGAATCAGATCCCAAATAGCCTAAAAATAAACTTTCTTATCCTCACCCTCATATCCGCTACCAAATTAGAAGCAAACCTTAACAGATGATGAAACTTTAAGGAATATTCCTTGACAGATATTTTACCTTACTTGAGATTCACAAACTCCTCCGTCTTTGCTTCCCTCACCTTTTAAGGAAAAAAAGGATCTAAAAAAGAATTAGAAAAAGCATCCAATAAGGACAACTCCTCCACATCACCTCTATCCTTATCCCACTTCTCATACCAAATATACGCAATATCCTTGAGCTGATAAGATGCAAAGTTTACACCTTCCACATTAGTAGCCTGCATTACCCTGAATATCTTCTCCACTTCACCTAACAAACCCTAAGGATCCTTCACCACCTTTACACCAGTAAAAGCAGGAGGAGTCATCATCATAAACTGGTCAACCCTCATGGCCTCAACAGACAACCCATAAGATGCATCCCGCTCATCCTGAGTAGTAACCAATAGAGTAATATTATGAATAGATTGATGCAATTCTACATTAGTCACCTCACCCTGAGGAGGACTAGTAGCAATCAGAGAAACTCCAGAACAATCAGGGATAGGACCCTAAGAACGAGTGCAAACTCCAAATGTAGGACGTACCCCATCAACATCATCCCCAGTTTGGATAGAATAATTTTCTTGTGTTCTAGATCATCGAGGTAGGATTTGAAAAATAACAACCCAAGATTAGAGAAGATTCCAGGACTTAGACTCCAAGCTTGAAAATAGAATACCAAGAAAGTGAAACATTCCTAAATGCCCTGTAGCCTCTCTCTCTTATAAGAGTGAGGTTCTATACACCCCTAAAAGAGACTCTACCAGACACGGCTTTGTGGACTCCCAATTGACCATGAACCTAAAACTCTGATACCAACTTGATATGACCCAACCTAGGGCCTTATCATAATGGGTGTGCCAAGTCTGACAGGACCAGAGACCAACCCCACTACCCAACCCAACCTCCAATCGCCTACACTGAGTTGGCTAAACTCCGAGCATATAACTAGTGTAACTACTCATATAAAGACTTTGGGATAGGATCACGATCATTACTAACCCAATCGAGTCCAATCGTCCTATACCAACCACCCAACCATACAAAACTAAACTAAAACCAACTGATTTATAATCCAAACCATGACTACATGAGTTCCATAATAATTACATATAATCCAAAAATGAAATACGATGAAATAACGAGAAATTTTGTCCAATGATGTCATCCCCAATACCCATAATCATACTAAGGCTGACACCAATACCAATCCCACCCATTCCAACCCATAGTAGTTCCACAAAACCCTCTAATTAAAGAATACAAATATTCGATTGGGATATGCCCCCAACCATAGCCAAAATTAATATCCATAAATAATCTAGAGTATGAAATAACATCCATGAAATAGAGCCTTTGTAATAGATGAAAGCTCGCTACTTCAATCCAAGGCTGACCCCTGAGTGTTTGAATGCTAAATAGAAGGAGTACGATGACCGATTCCTATATTGCTTGGGGATAAAGCCGCCCAAAGATAGGTTAGCAGGTTAATGCTAGCATGAACTCAAGATAAGGATTAAATAATGCCAATTATAAAGCCAAGTAAAAGCATCTATATGCACACAAACCATATATATATATATATATATAACCATGCCAGGAAAGAGAACCAGGTTTATCATGCAATTAAAACCTTTGCCAGGGATATGTATCTTTGATGTCCTAAAACTACCCAGGGGCTATATGGGTTCAGCTGCCCCTGCTAAAAGGGCCCCATTATGTGAAGCTGCAGGACAGAGAAAAGAACCTGGGATGACTAGTACATCCTCCAAAATATAAAGTGTGACATCATGCACATGGTCACAAGGACCAAACCTCACATCGGTAAATATGATTTTCCATTTTTGATCCCTCAAAGACCTCCACCTTCCACGGCTTAGCTACACACCCTCCTTTAAGCCTAATTAAAACCATTATCAAATAACCAAACCATTTTTTATTAATTATTAACCAAGGTCATTAGTAGTGGTATCATTATACAGACTATAACTTGTAAGTATTGTTCTTAGCCAAACCTTTTTGAGATCAAGGGACTCCCATGTACCCATAGATCATATTATCCAATCAACTTGGGGGATTCCCATGCCACAAGTATGTTTATTAAGCCAAACCATTCCAAAACAATTTAAACTATTCATATCATTTAGGGTTCCATTACCAAGTTTAAACCATGCATAAGTTCCATTGAAAAACCAATATTATATAGAAAGCATTGTAATAGACATTTTATCAAACACATTATGGCATAGTATTTCCAAAACTAAAGTCCATTACCAAATAACTATTCGCATGCAACCAATTATCCAAAACCACCATTAATGCATATAAAAGCATAATTAAAACATGGGAAAACCATAACAAAGCCTTTATTTATAATCAAAAACCCCAAATTATATTTGAAAACCCAAAATCATACAATATTCAAATCATGAAAACATTGCATAAAACCATGCCTTTAGTTGGAAATAACTATGAGGGAAAAGAACATGCCTTAAACCAAGATGATGATAGAGAATCATCAAAACAATCCCTAATTTACTCTTCAAGATGAAACCCTAGCTTTCTTTGCCCAAGAACTCTAAAGAGGATTTAAGTGTGTTTTCTAGGTGTTTAAGAATGGAATAGTAGGGTAAATAACCTCCCAATAGGAATATAAGTCATGGGAACTCATTAGGATAAGTGGCAAAATATCTAAATTGCCCTCACTTACACTGCACTTAATTCCCGTCATATGGTAAGACTGACCCTTAAGAGTTCCATCCATCCTGTACGAGTTGTAACCACCACTCATACCCTAGGATATCCCTCTTGGACCCAAAACTTTCCAAGGTAAGACACACCCAAACCCAAGTCATATCTAAGTGTACAACTAGTACCTATAAATCGTACCCCTGGCAGAATAAAATCCATGAGGTTTGAACACTGACCATCATATGAGTCTTGGGTATGAATTGTACCCTAGCTTACGGCTTATGTTAAGACACTCATACTCAGATCCAACCTAAGTTATCAAGTCTAAGGTTTAATTAAAAAAAAACAACAACCTGTATCCACTAATATGATTTGTACCGCCTAAGTCGTACCCATTTCAGTGACTAAATCTATCCCACCAACTAATATTGGTCAACATACGATTGTACCATACCACCCGTACCTAAGCATATGACTCGTTCCCTAAATTATATCTTTCCCAAAAACCAAAAATCAAGGAAATTTTCTAAGGTCCAGAAATCAGGGTATTTCACACGGTTAGTGTGCACTATGAACTTAGTCCCAATCAAGTGCCTGAAATTTTTCAAAAGTAAAAACCATCGCAAGTAGCTCTAGTTTTGTAACTGTAAAATTTTGTTGTGCATGAGTTAAAGCTTTATTGGCATAATAGATAGGATGCAATATCTTTTCTCTTCTTTAGCCTAGAACATCTCCCAAGGCCACTCCACTCGCATGATAAATTACCTCAAATGGTGCAAACTAGTCAGGAGACACAATGATGGGCCTCGAAATCAATTGCTTCTTTAGGTATTTGAATGCCTTGAGACAAGAATCATCGAACAAAAATTTTACCTCTTTCTATAAAATTTTGCATAAAGGACTTACAATTTTAAAGAAGTCATTGATGAACCTTCTATAAAAACCTGCATGACACAAAAAGCTTTGTATGCCTCTAACAAACACTGGCGGTGGCAATTTTTCAATCATCATAATCTTTGCTTTGTCTACCTCAACACCATGTTTGGAGATCTTGTGCCCTAGTATGATACCTTCTTTCACCATGAGGTGGAATTTTTTCTAGTTTAGTACCAAATTTCACTCTTCACATCTCTACAGTGCACTGTTCAAATAGGCCAAACAATCATCGAATGAGTCCCCAACCTCTGAAAAGTCATCTATGAATACTTTAATAGTGTCATCCACCATATCAGAGAATATAGACATCATACACCTCATAAAAGTGGTAGGCGTATTACATAACCCAAACGGCATATTCTTAAATGCAAAGGTCCCATAGGGGCAGGTAAAAGTAGTCTTTTCTTGGTCTTTGGGAGCAATCATGATTTGATCATAAATCGAATACCCATCAAGAAAATAATACCAGCCCCTACTTGTTAATTTGTCCAGCATCTGATCCATGAACAGCATAAGGAAGTGGTCCTTTGTTTCCACTTATTCAGTTTTTTATAATCCATGCAGACTTTCCAATCGGTCACTAGCCTCATGGGTACTAATTCATTCTCTTTATTTAGAACCACTATGATTCCTCCTTTTTTTGGCATGCATTAAATTAGGATCACCCACTTGCTGTCTACAACGGGAAAAACCACCCTAGTATTTATCCACTTAAATATTTTTTTTTGCTACCTCCTACATAGGGGAATTCAGCCACCTCTAGTGCTCAATATTTGAAATGTTGTCTGGCTCAAGCTGAATTTTATGTGTGCATAACCCTGGTGGAATCCCCACAATGTCTGCAATGGTCCACCCAATTGCTCTTTTGAATTTCTTCAATACTGATGTCAAAGCTTCCACTTGTCCTCCTCATAAATCTGCTGCAATGATCAGCGATAAGGTTTTGTTGGCCCCTAAAAATACATACTATAGATGTGAGGGGAAGGCCTTCAATTCCAATACTAGTGGCTCCTTAATATATGGTTTTGCAGGAGGTGTGGTTCTATTCGTCAAGTCAAGATCCAACTTCTTAGGGGCATATTTGTAAGAACCTATGCCTTGTAGTGCTTGTAGTGCATGAACCATCTTAACATATTCATCTATCTCATCACTCTCAAAGTTCATGATCACTGCTGCTAATGTTTCTACCTTCAATCTTTCCTAAAAAGGCATACCCACTACAACCACATCATCATCCACTACACCAATCATTGCTAACACTCTCATATCATTAGGTTGCTGAACTATCATGCATATATTAAATATTATTTGCTCATTATTCCATTTAAAAGTGATCTCTTATAGGTCCATATCAATCAACACCCGACTAGTGGACAAAAAGGGTCTACCTAAGATAATCAAAAAGTGGGTATCCACTTCAAAGTCTAAAATCATGAAATCTGTTGGATAAGTGAATAATGACACCCTTACTTCTACATTACACATAATAACTACCAGCTCCTTAACAGATGAATCAACCATCAACAACCCTGCAGATGTAGGCTTGTGTTTTCCAAACCTCAATACCTTGTATATCACCAGTGGCATTATATTTAGTCATACTCCCGAATCATATAGAGTCTGATTAATGTCATAAGTCCCAATAGAACATGGGATGGTGACTGTTCCTGGGTTTCCTTCTTTTATGCTGATGGTGCATGAAAATTTTTGCTAAACTATTCCACTACATTTTGGAGCTCTTCTAAAACCTAGTTCTCATTATCATCACTCTCAAAATCATCATCACTACAACCCAGCTTTTCAAATTCATCTTCAGGTGTCACATCCAAAAAAATATTATCCTTCTTTGGCTCATTAGTAGTAGGCAAAAAATACTTATTAGGTGGGGAATCACCCCTAGTGTTAATATCTAGACATTGAACCAGTGTTAGAGAATTCTGCACAGTCACTAGGTAGGGCACCTGTCTGTCATTAGGCCAAAGTGGCAGAGATTTTTCCATACTGTTTCTCCAACTGCTTAATAGTAGTTGAATGTGACTCAATCTTCTAGGTTAGTCCTAAAATATCAGCCTTGAGTTCTTTAAGGAAAGTTTTCTAGCTCTCTTGAACCTTTATCAGCTTAGCCAACATCTCTTCTATTCTTGATTCGGCATCTTTTCTGCCAGGTGGAATGTATTTGCCTCTATCATCATAGTTCCAACCCTGATTCCCTTTGTCTTGGGCTCAAAGACCTGCCAGCTGATGATCCATATACTTTGCCTTCTCCTCTAACACAGACTTATGCACCCTAGAAGTTGCGCTTTATGCCTCTATTGTATTAAACTTTGCAAAATTTATTATTATAAATTATTTGGCCAACTCACCAATGTCTATCCTCAATAGTGAAATCTCCTGAGCTATAGCATCCTCAGCTACTCTCCATTCACCAGAAGATCCAATGGCATAAATGTTAGAACCTCTCTCAACCTTCTGAGTTTGCCACCCTCAATTAGTTAACGAGATCTGATCTATTATACTTGAAGCCATCTCCCATCATAATCTTATGAAGGCTTCTCTGGAGATAGTGTCTTCCATTACTCTAGAACTGATAGTCAAGGCTCTATAGAAGATCTCCAATAAGCGTGTCCCTAAAATCTAGTGGTTGGGCACCATACTAGTTTCTTCTTAGACCTAAACCATGCCTCATACATAGATTCTGATCGTAGCTATATGAACTTATAAATCTTGTCATTGAGCTGCAATACCCTAGATGGAGGAAAGAATATGTTTAAGAATTTTTTGCGTAACTTGCTCCATGTAGTGATAGACCCTCTTGGAAGTTACCCTAGCCATAAAGATGCATCTCCAATAAGCAACAAGGAAAACAACCTCAGTCTCAGTGCCTCCTAATCTACCCCAGCTATGGTATACAAAGTGCAGATCCCAGTAAAATTTGCCAGATACGTGTTTTTGTTATCTACAGGCAACCCCGCAAACACACTCTTCAAGTATAAAAGCTGGATTATAGCACTTAAAATATTAAACTTGACATCTATGGGCAAAATAGGAGGGATAATGGCTTCAGTCTCAGTTGGCTCAACATAATTTAGATCTTCTTCATCATCTTCATACTATTGAACATACTGATATCCTGGGATCATTTGAGGTCAGCCTTCTCTGAATCTATTCTGATTTACATCATGTACTGCTCGGTAGTCTGCTTCCTATCTCTGCTCATCTAACTCTGCCTCCTGAGCTATGTGTTGAGCTTCTTCAACTACCTTCCTCTTATTTTAAGCTTGAGCTAAAATCGCACCAGTCTGTTAATTAACAATGTCCTTAACTCTTTTAGGAGAAGGGGGAGGCAAATTATCTATTTTCAACTCCATCATCCTACTAGGTGTTTGTAGGATCCTCCCTAGATTCGAATTTAGTGGGAGTAACAGATAATCTCTACTCTATGTGCTTGGCATACTCCATTGTATGCCCAACTAAGAAAAAAATAAAAACAGAAAAATTGCGACAGCTTAATTCACAAATCAATAGTGTATTCCCCGGCAACAGGGCCAAAATTTGGTGACGTCCAAGCTATACCTCATCTCAGAAGATGATACGATTGGTGCCAAATATAGTAACCCAACAAAGGTTGGAGTCGAATCCCAAGGGAATATATGGACTCACGACTCTCGATTATTGTAATCAATAGGTGATACTGGAGGGTAAATGGAGGATTTTGAGTATTAATATCGAACAAGTAACAAATACCAACTTCAGCTATAATCAATCATAAGTGAACATTAGGATTGTGTTCCCCCTGGTTTCTCAACTCTGTAGGCTTATCGTTCTTTGTTGAACCAACCCGATATCTTGCATGAAAAATTGATAAGTTATGTACCTTCTACAGTCTTTTGGACGAGCAGAAAGATTTCACCCTTTACTCTTTGAGCCTCAGAATGTTGCTTTACTAACCCTTATCTTGATCTAAGTTAGTTATTACTTTGTAAGTCTCTAGTTATTAGATGAAATCTAACCATCTTACTTAGATAATACTTAGAAGCATGGATCGACAGTTAAACTCAAAACTACCATTGTCATTATCTTTTCCTAGTCACTACTCCTCTTTTAGAGTAAATAGCAATAATTTAGGCGGGATCCTAACATTTGTAACAAATAGAATAACTATTAAAGTTAAGATAATACAATGCGTGCATGGGTATCGATTCATAATAGCAATAGCACTTTCCTACTTCGTCAATCCACCAGGGTTTCCATAACCCTAGGTATGGGTTTTTAGCTACTCATGCTTGTGAAATACTCAAAAATATTCATAATTAAAGCATAGCTGAAATCACAATAATAAGAAGTAGAAAACCCACAACCCAAACTAATTAATCAACTGAAGATACAAGAGAATCCAAAGATCAAAATCTAATCTTGGAATCAAAATATGTTTTTGAATATCAAAAGTGTGTAACTCGTACTTAAAAAATACATAAAGGGTATTTATAGTACATGAGGAAATCCTAAAATCAAAGCCTGAATGAAATAGGAGAAAACAGGGTCAGTGGCCACTTATGGTTGCTACTTACGCACTATCCTTAGGTACAGGTGGCACTTGTGGTCAGCAAGAAGGGCACAAGTGGCGATTGCAAGTGCCAGACTAGAATTTTCCTGCAAGTCAACTCTCAAGATCTTAGACTTCTGGCACTTACTTTGCCCACATATGGTCCACAAGTGCTACTTGCATTCCACATGTTGACTTAGCAAGTGTTGGGAGTCATCTTTTTATCTCTTCTTCAGTTTCCGCACATGGTTTGATCACGAACAAGATAGAAAGTGTCCCGAACATCCATAATTGCTCTAATAAGTGATCAAAACACCTCTTTTCATCTTTTTCATGAACTTAGAATCTAAATCATGATTTCATACAAAACATACCCAAAATGCATCATATCTAACAAAAAACCCTCAGAAACTTGTATATTTTCTTCATTTTAAGCATCAAAAGTGTTAAAACTTGCATATTTTCCTCATTTTAACCATTGGTTCTGCCGTCAACTTTATTTAAATTTGAGCTAATTATGTTTTGACAACCTAACAATAATAGTGACGATCAGTCATGGGCCTGGCGGCCTGTTAGTCTGGCCGTCACTAAACTCTTTAATTCTGTTATTCCTGCTTAAGTGTGATGACTATTATGATGGCTTGACATAAGTTCTATAGTCTATCGATCTAGCCATTGTTGGAGTCCAATAAATGTTGCCTTCTGCCTAATGAATGATGAACAGGACAATTTTCCATTGCAAACTTGATGGTCCATCAGTTCACCCATTGGATGCAACCAGTGTTCACTTTCCAATTTATTCTTGCTCTTAAGTTAATTTCCTGAAAACAAGTAAATCCAACATCAGATACTTCAGTAGTTGCTAGAAAATAACCTATTATCTCATGTAAAAGATGCAAAATATTCCATCAAATGCCAAAACGTCAACAACCTCTACTTAAGAGAATTTCTTATCCTCAAGCAAATCAACACCACACCACATGTGTAACAAGAAAATGACTGGCCAAAATAGTTATTGGAACTCGCATTAAGCTACCAGTTAGTTTGTAATCTACTCTTGCATTATTAACGTAAAGGAATCCATGCTTGGTATTACTCTATAACTTAGCTAACATGGGACACAAAGTCTAAAAGAAATAGTAATGACAAGTACAGTTCAATTTGCCCTCATAATCAAAGAAGTTCACTGCACACTTAATCATTTAGACTATGGGATAAAAATCAGAACTCTCACTCTTAAAAAGAAAATTTCAAACTAAGCACACACACCCATAAGCTTGCCCTTATCATCCTGTATTGCCTATAGTTGATTAGCAAAGATCAAAGCAGGTCTTTCAAAGCTTGTAATGAGGTTTTAATTGTAGGTGAGAGATGTTTTTAGAATAGTGACTTCACCCTCCTTGTCATTAATGTTGCTCACCATCTTCACCTCTTTCAGTTTCTTTCTCATTCTGCATCACGCTTTCTACTTTTTGATTTATATTATCTCAAAACCCTTTTTTTAAGGAGAATTCTTATCTTGTAATCATGTTATCTACATCAGCCACCCTCAACTTATGTTTATTCTATAAGTGGAGGTACACAGTATCCTAAAGGATCAGGGCCAAATGAGATAACTCAGAAAAACCAAACCACTTTCTTCTTGTCACTAACTTCTTAAAAGTAGCCACCCTCAACATAGGTATTTCTCCTGAGTTGAGGTACACAATGTCTAAGAATGGATCAAGGCCAAACTAAGGTGTTAACAATCAAAAAAAAGGAGAGTTATTAGGGTTGGATAAAAAGGCTATAGGCTCAAAATGGTTCGAAGGAAAAATATACATTTTTAGTAGGGATTTTAAGACTTAGTGGACTAACATTGAAAGATGGCATGTTATCCTATCCTATTTAAACAACTACAACACTACACAAATGAACTGGGCAAGTTCTAGTTATATACACAATGTAAGAAATACATCCAATCCTCACACACACTGACAATAAACTAGTACTCATACTACTGACTTTCAGACTTGCGTTATCAAGATCAGGTTTTCACAAGCTCAACACTATAATGTCAAGCATAGATTCACGATGGTCAATCATCACAAGTTATTTACATCAAATAACCAAAATAAACATTTTAAAGCAACTTTTTCAAAATTTAAAAATCCACAGTTCCACAACATTTTATTTTCAACACACATGGTATGTGCATAAAAATACAACACCTTAAATATAAAATAACATAATGAAATGCATACATATTTATAATCAGACAACTCATCATAAAATAAAAATCCTAAACATGTTGGTTCTCCTAGATAGTACACGAGGGAAAAGAACATAGGCAACAAAAAATCTTGTGGTGACATACTTCACATAACAAGTACCCCACCCCTACTAAAAAATGCTTTGTCCTTAATGTATCATAAATAAAGTACAAGGGAGTAGAATACTTGAATAGCCCTTAGTTTTGTGACTCTGTCGAATCAGGAGAGGCCTCCTTGGCCTCAGTTATAGCAACAGTAACCCCCTCTGTAACTGGGGTACTCAAAATAGTTTCTTTTTTAGTTATAGGGATGGGATCGGTACCTGCTCTGGCCTATGTCCACTTCCTCGCACTGAACTAGTGGACACCCTAGCTGCTTTATCAGCAATTCTCTTTTACTCTTTTTCTTCATCTTTCTTTGATATTTTTGGTGCTTTTCTTACATTTATTTGTTCTGGTGTTTTATCTCTACGTATTTTCTTCCTCTCTAACCTTTTATTATCGCTTTTATTGACCTGTTTACCTTTCTCTTTAAAAGGCCAACCCATGAGGTAGATAATATCTTCTTCCTCATCACTCACTAGTAATGATGGATTAAATGTACTTAGAAGTGGCTTCTTCTTTAGTTTAGCAATGTCTACCTGTGCTTGTTCAAATTCAGTTGTAAATCTTGCAAAATCTAGAACTAACAACTCTCTCAACCTATTATTTACACATTTTTCCATGTGATCCATACTTGTATGCAAGTTTTTATATGGCTTTACAACATCTGCGATAATTTTGTCCACAAATGGCTTAAAATTCCTTTGTCTAAACGCTCAGCTCTCGCTTCAATTTCTTTTGAATTTTCACCTTCTTCATAAAGTTATCTAGAGTCAACCTATACTCTAAATATCTCGGTGGTATAGAAGCAGTGTCTGATGTGTCTCCCATTAGGGGTACAAAACCCAAACCTACAGAAGTACCCTGTAGAACATAAGTGACTAGAGGCAATGACATACCTGAAGGCACATCTGAAGCCTCTGGAGTTGGTGCAATCTTTGTCTCATATGTTGGAGGCTTATGGACTCGCATTTCAAATTTGGAGTCATCTTTTATCCGCTAAATATCTTGCCTTCCAGAAGCCTGAATCTTATTATCCACCCCTATAATTATAGGCACATTTTATTTCCTACAAAACTTTGTGATCAAACACTTATGAGAATAAACAAACATTTCATCACCAATTATTTGCCCAAAGTCATTCTTCAGACCCTCTATCATGCTTACCACCAATATTTCCATTTGATTATCCAGGTTAGCATCTCATCAAGATGGCATAATCCTCAATATAACCATGGCCCACTAATATTTCTCCCTAAAACTTAAAGACTACAATCTACTTTTTGCCCTAAAGCCATGATGAGTTACCATCATCTGTGAGAATCTGAGCCAACCATGGTCTTTGGTAGCTATCATAGTCATCCTATGCACTAATTTAGTGTGATGACAGGTGCTACATACTCTGGGGAAAATAACATCATGTTGATCATGCAATCAGAGATATCTACCATCACCCCTCACACCAAAAACTGTGTTCCGTTCCTCATATCTGTAATTCAAGAACCCTTCGGGCAATTCTTCTCCAATATTGCTAAATAATTAGCAAAGAATTCATATACCAGATTTGGATAATACATCCCAGAAGGCTTACCCAAACAAGCTAGCTCATATTCATTAAATCTCTTTTCTAAGTTTCCTTGACCAATCACTTCTGTTCGCATTGATAGTCTTGGTTAAGATAGACTTGATAGCCCTGTTTGATACTTTTACTTACCCACTAGTTTGCGGGTGATAAGGAGTAGCCACCTTGTGTTGCTTTACCCCATATTTCAACAATGCATCTCAGAACATCTTGTTGCAGAAATGTGATCCTCCATCACTTATAATAGTTCTTAGAACACCAAAGAATGAAAATATATTCTTCCTCAAGAATGCAACTACTCTTTTTCCAAAGCAACAGCTTTCACCCACTTGGACACTTAGTTTACAACAACCAAGATATCTTTGTAACCATAGGAGCTTACAAAGGGTCCCATGAAATGTATGTCCCATACATCGAACAACTCTACCTCAAACATCTTAGTCATTGTTATTTTGTGATGTATGCAGATAGAACCCTATCATTAACATTGATCACAAGCGCTCACAAAATCATAAGCATCTTTATGAATTGAAGGCCAATAGTAACCACTTTGTAAAATCTTTCTTCTAGTTCGATCACCTGCATAGTGTCCCCCAACTAGGAAAGAATAGCAAGCCTCCAAAATACTCTACATATTAACCTCCGATAACATCTTCTGATAATGTTTGTAGCACAACATCTAAACAAATAATGCTCGTCATAAAAATACCTAGTAACATAATATAGAAACTTTTTTTTGATGAAATGATAGGTTTTCTGTGATGATATCACTGATGACAAAATTAGAAAAATCTGGATACCATGGCACCAAATCAATGGTACCAGCAATGACCTACTTATTCGGAAAATAATCATTAATTTCCAACTCCTCCATAGACGTTTGATTATTCTCTAACCTAGACAAATGGTCTGCTACTTAATTTTTGTATCTTTTCCAATCTTTAACATCAAAGTCAAACTTTTGAAGTAACAGCACCCATTTTATAAGTCTCAGCTTATAATCTTTCTTTGCCATTAGATATCTCAGTATTGCAAGGTTAGTGAACTACCACCTCAGTTCCCAATAGATACACCCGAGATTTCTCAAATGTGTAAACCACAGCTAAGAGTTCCTATTCTATCACACTGTAATTCTTTTATGCTCTATTTTAAGCCTTACAAGCATAGTAAATGGGGTGAAATATCTTCTCCTTCTTTGGCTCGAGAATAGCTCCAAGTGCAACCCTACTTGCATTAGACATTAATTTAAATGGATTAGACTAATTTGGAGCAATGATGATAGGTGCAGAAACCAACTTTTATTTAAGGCATTGGAATGGCTCCTTATAGTCATCATCAAACATAAACTTGCTCTTTTTTTCCAACAAGTTGCAAAGTGGTTTTGCAATTTTGGAAAAATCCTTGATAAAACTTTGGTACAAACCTATATGGCTAAGGAAACTATGCACTCCTTTAACTGAGATAGCAGGAGGTATTTTATCAATGACTTTGATTTAGCTCTATCAACCTCGATTACTTTTGCTGAAATTTTGTGTCCCTACACTATGCCCTCCTTCACCATGAAGTGGTATTTCCCTCTATTTAGGACGAGGTTGAACTCTTCACACTACTGTAGTGCCTTGCCTAGATTCACCAAGTAACATTCAAATGAATCGCCTACCATGAAAAAATCATCCATGAATACTTCCAAAGTGTCGTCCACCATGTCTGAGAAGATAGACATCATACACCTTTGGAACATAACCGGTGCATTACATAAACCAAATGATATTCACTTGAATTCAAAGGTTCCATAGGGACAAGTGAAGGTGGTTTTCACTTGGTCCTCAGGTGCAATTGATATTTTATTGTAGCCTGAGTATCCATCGAGAAAGTAATACCAACCCCTTTCTGACAACCAGTCAAGCATTTGGTCCATGAATGTCATTGGAAAATAATCTTTCAACGTCCAAGAATTCAATTTCCTATAATCCATACATACCCGCCAACCAGTCACCGGTCGGAATGGAATTAGCTCATTCCTCTCATTTACTACTACTGTCATGACTTCTTTCTTGGATGCACACTGTAATAATTACTAGTAAAGTGTTTCCATCACCTAGAAACACATACCTCAGATAACCCGGGAACTTCTTCAACTCCAAAACAAATGGATCTTTGATGGAAGGCTTAGTAGGCAGTGTTGGATGATTTTTCAAGTCCAAATCCAGATTTTTCTAGGAATATCCATACGAGCCTATTCCAGTCAAGGCACATACAATCTCATTGTACTCTTCAATTCATTTTCTATCAAAATTCATCAGAACTGCAGCTAAGGTTTCCATAATAAACCTTTCCTCAATTGGCACCTTCAGATCATCTTCATAAATAACATCAATATTAGGTTCCTTAATGACGTTAAATGTATATTAAAGTAGAAATATATGGGTAGATACAGTCAATAAGTAGGGAGTGAAGAAAAGGGAGAGCTAGTCATGGGCTATCCGCTAAAGCGACGGGTTTGTCTGTATCTATATTTTCTTATGACCTTCACCAACTGGACCTGATGAAATAACACTCATTTTCTTTAGTATCTTCATACATTGTCACACATCAAAGATGAATTCTTTATATTTAGCCTAAATTTTAGCTCATTTAACACCAAATCAACTAATACTCTTCTGGTCGCCAAAGAAGGCCTGTCCAAGATTATGGGTACTTTAAAATCTACTTTGCAATCCAAAATTATGAAATCCACTAGCAATTTGAAGGTAACTACTGTCATAAGTACATTATATAGAGTTCCCACCGGTCTCTTTACCGATTTGCCTACCATCAAAAGTCGCATAGTATTAGGCTTAGGATCTCCTAAACCCAACTGATTAAAGATCACCAAAGAAATTAGGTTGATGCTTGATCTAAGATCAAAAAGAGGTTTCACAAAGCAAAATGCTCCGATAGTGCAAGGAACAGTGAATGCTCCCAGATCAGCTTTCTTCTGTACTAATGATCTTGTAGTGATAGCACTACAATAATGAAGGTTATCCACAGGTTCGTAGCTCACAGTTATTTTATTCGTCACAAGGTTTTTTATAAACTTAGAGTATCTCAATATCTTCTCTAGTGCCTCAATAAAAGGCACATTCACTGTCAACTACTTCTGCATAGCCATGAATTTACTAAACTTGACCTCATTTGCTTTATTCTTCAATCTATATAGAAATTGATGGGGTAGCTTTGGCATTCTCTTTGGAGTGGCCTCAACCTTATTTCCTTTGTTTTTATATACATCATTAACTTATTGCTGCTCAGATAATTTCTCTATATTTTGCACCTTCTCAGACTTCACTGGATATTCATCATTCACCTCCTCTTCTAGCTCCACCACATTACCTTAAATAGGTGAACTTGAACATGGTCCAGGTAACATCTTACCACTCTTAGTGGTAATAGCCATACACAAACCATTATTCCTCAGGTTATGCACTATGTCACTTGGCAAAGTCCTACTCTTTCTTTGGTTGAATGCTGCAGATAGTTGACTTATTTGCTGCTCTAATTATTTAATAGACATAGTGTGTGAGTCAACTAATTGACTCATGGTCGACAAATCACTTTTCATTTTCCTCACTCTAGCATTTGTTGACTCTACTCCCTTCAATAATTTCACCATCATATCCTCCATTAACATTTTCCCTAAACTATTTGCAGTGTTGCCATAGATCCCTGGTGGTATATATAATCCACCCCTATCATTTTTAATTTTATAGATTCCTTGGTCACAATCTCTATAACCAGATTTATCATAATAAGTTCAACCTTGATTTCCTTGACTACTGGCTCAAAAACCACCTAGTTATTCAAATAGTTCACCTCCTTCTCAGAATCAAATTTAGCTTCCCTGCTATGTGACCCCACAAATTTAACCTTTCCAAAAATCCCTAATAACAAATGTTTTTTAAGTAATTCCATCCGGGTATTCATATGCGCCATATCTTGATTATGCTTATCTTCTCTCTTATGTTACTCTATCGATATCCCACAAGAATAAGTATTAGTTGCTACCTCAGAATCCATGGTAAGCCAAGATCTACTTGTTTTAGTTATTTTATCCAACATCTCTGAAGCTTCAATAAAAGTAATATCCATAAAAGCTCCTCTTGCTGCTTTATCCATAATTGGCTTTGTAATAGAATTCAAAGCTCTATAAAATATCTCCATCAGATGCTCTTTAGTTAGCATGTGATTTGTACACTGCGTCAATTTCTTTTTGAATCTTATCCATGATTCATGAAGGGATTCATTCACTAGTTTTCTAAAGTTATTGATCTCATCCCTCAACTGTAACATCTTGGAAGGCAGAAAGAGCCTTTTTAGGAAAGATCCTTTTAATTGCCTCTAATTTGTTAAAGAATTAGGTTCTAATTCATTCAACCACAAATTTTCCTCCCCAGATTGAGACAAAGAAAATAACCTTAGATGAATGGAGTTTTGCCCCACTCTAGGATTATTAAAGGATTTGCAAATATTGATAAAGTTTATCAAATGCATGTTAGGATCATCCCCAGGTAGTCCACCAAATAGTCCCTACAAATTTAACAGTTGTATCATTGTACTCGTGATATTAAACTTTACTCCTAGAGACAATGGTGGTGGAATGATCATCCCAGTAGCACCAGCTCTATCCAAATCAGCCTCATCATCATCGTCCAAATCGAACTGCACTTTAAGTTGGAGGTTTGATCTCCCTCTAGCTTATTGATTTTGATTTACTTATACAACTGCATTTTCTAGATATCGCCTATTCATAGGGTCAACCAAATCGGCATCACCCACATCATCATCGTCAGCATTAGCCATACCATCAGGTTTTTTAAATTTTGTTGATTGACCTATGTAGTAGCCAAAATATCCATCTTGTAGCCTCTTATTGCTCAGCCATACTCCCTATTTATTGAGGTTTCAGGTTGAAAGGTAATAATGTCCTTCTGACCTTCGGGTTTATGACATACATAACAGAGAGCCTACAAGTATCAAATACAACAAATAAAGGTAAAATTAAGAAACTTGACCAAAAGTCAATTAATGCACATATAATTAATTGACAATAGTATTCCCTTACAATGACACCAAAATTTTGATACGTCCAAATTACAACTCTCTTAAAAGAGTGTAAGCGATCATTGTCAAATATATAACCTAACTAGGTTGGGGTTGAATCCCACTGGGAATATGGTGTTAACTAAGTATTATCATTATTAATGGACTATCACTCATAAATTTTTGGAAATAAGAGGGGTTGTGTTGTTAAAAATATTAGTTTGAGTGTTTACACAGTATAAAGAACTGGTGTTGAAATTACAATGTATAATCAATAAGATTTAGTAATCTAGGATTATGATCACCAAGGTGTATCAATATAAGGGTTGTGGGTTATTACAAATCCGTACTTAACAATTTTGTAAGATTAACTTCTTAAGTAATTCCATCTAACTGTTTCTCAACCTTCAAAGATAGATTCACTTTTCTTTCAAAACTAAAGTGATAGATTGGTTCAACAACTAAATCCTCAAGAGATTGATCTAATTAAGGCATCAATGGTAAAATCAAAGGGTCATTACTCCAATTGTCTTGTAACTCATCTTTTTTCCCAACACCAACTTCTCTATAATAAGTAAGTTGTGTTTATGGGCACATCCCCTAAGTTTGCAACCAACAAGAATCATTAAATTGAAGAATGAGTTATACAATTGAATTTATCTTTAGGATTTTATCAACCCCATAACCCTAGCAATGACTTACACCAAGGCTCTCATAACCCTAGTTATGATAGCTTTAGCCACACATAATTAAGGAGATGAAATTCAAAAAATATTTCATAAATAACCCCAAAATACTTACAAAATACAATATATTTTCCAAATCCCAAATTACTAGTGAAAAGTAGTGTAATCCCTAGGCATTCAACTTGTTTCTCACTGAATTCTATGTTACAACTCTTGACAATATGCCTAATCTAATCCTAAGTTGGTTATTTATAGGCTCCCATAAAGTGGGGATTTAAAATTCAAATCCATGTCGCCACGTCAGTGGTTGACAATTGACCTGATGGGCCATCATAGAAGTGATGGTCAGTTGGTTCTGCCGTTAACTTTATTTAGATTTGAGCTAATTCTAACAACCTTATGGTAACAGTGACGGTCAGTTATGGTCCTAATAGTCTGTCATCCTGGACGTCACTAAACTCTTCAATTTTGTTGTTCCATCTTAAGTGTGATGACCATTGCTATGGTCTATCAAAAGTCTAACGGTCTATCGATCTAGACATCACTGAAGTCCAGTATATGTTGCCTTCTTCCTAATGAATGATAGATAGGATGATAGTTCATCAATTTACCCATCGCGTGCAACCAGTGTTAACTTTTCCAATTTATTCTTACTCCTAAGTTAATTTCTAAAAAAATAAGAAAATCCAGTATCAAATACTTCAATAGTTGCTAGAAAATAAACTATTATCTCATGTAAGAGATACAAAATATTTCGTCAAATATTGGAACTTCAGATGACTAGGCCATTTAAAAATTACACTCCAAAGCTTGTGAGGAAGTTTTACCCTAACTGTACGGGGATAATTAAGAATATGACTTCCTCGGGAAAGGACAAAGATATGAGAAAGTATCCTCCACTAGACCTGATATGAGTCTGGGGGGTTGATATTTCTGTCAAGGCCGTATCTAATGTCTTATTTAGAACCACTTTTGAGCCAACTGCGGAGACTGTAGAATATGATTTTTGGATGAATACAAGTGGTTAGCAGACCATATAGCAGAAGCTAAAGAGAATGCATCATGGGTAAATGGGGCAACAATATATAAGCACATATAAAAGTTCACCGCCAAGGCTCCGTAGTTAATTATGAGGCACTGTATTGAACCCACGACCAATGATAACATATTGGGTGCGACCAACGCATGCCTGGTGGCTACTTTTATAGTAGAGTTAGAGTTAAACACTCCGTAATTCATTACAAAGGATATTTGAGATAGAGTGTTATAGTTCAGCACTATGTTGTCATTCCCATGTCTTATCTCTTAGTTGATGTATAATACACAATATTGACTATATAGGCAATGGATAGGTTCATCTAATCTACAAAGATAACAAAAATGGCTTTAATTAAGGACTTGAAAAACCCAATGGCTCCAGCCTTAGGTGTTGAGATACCAGATGGCTCCAGCCTTAGATGTTAAGATACTAGAAGTAGCAAGAGGTTCCCCAACTAGTAAGAACCTAACATCTGACACCGATGCTATATCACTATCATCCCAACAGGCCACAACACCTAAGGGTGCATGACAGTTGGTGACTGCTAGATATATTTTGATTTCTATAATATAGTTGGAGCATATTATATGGAACCAGCTATTGCATGATACTCAGATCTGCAAGTTAGTGGTAGGGGTAAAGCCTTATGTGATATATAAGATAAGGGTAGTTGTGTGGATAGTTTAGACCCACTTTGATAGTTTTGATAGATAAATGATGGATAAGTTAAATAAGGTTTGAACTCTAAATATGAGTGTTATCACTATAGACTTGGCTAAGTTAAAAGGGTAATCAAGGACCTTACATAATGGACTATCTCAATTGTGCCACCTCTACCTATGCCATCCTTGGTATATTTAATAGTCAATGTGAACTCTCTAGTCCTAGATATTTATAGTAGGGCCCTATTAGTTAAGAAGGATGATTCAGAGATTCATGAGATGAGCGATAATTACATCCTTAAATGAATAAAAAGAGAAAAGAAAAAAGTAAGGGTGAGAAAAAAAGAGAAAGAAGGAGAGAATGCTTGAGCAAACCTTTGAGATAGTTTTATAAGAGGATATGATTGATATCCACCTACTACTGAGCTATTCACCCATATTAGAGAGGATACTGAGTCTGACCCCATCTCATATTTGAGTGCACAAACCACCAATTGTGCCAACTTATCAGAAAGTGCCTTGGCCGCAATCGAGGCTACAAGAGTTGCAGATAATAGAGGGGTCTTATCTTAAACCCCAACAAATTAAAGTATGATGTATATTTAATTCACCTCAGGTATATTCCTTGCCCTAGTTTTTTATTTGCTATGTTTTTATATAATAGGGACATTACATGATTTCTAAGTTGGGGTAGGGGTATACCACAATTGATGGATTTTTTGTCATATTTCTTCTTCCTTGGTTGTGCTATCTTAGTTAGAACTGGAAAGTCTAGGTGTTTATTTATGTGTTTTTGTTATTATGTTGCATTTTTGTGTGTAATATAGAGAAAAATAAGAGAACTTGATGCAATGAAAATAAAATAAGCAAGCAAATTTATTTTGAAAGATTTAAATAATGTCTCTCCAAATATTTTTTAACTTTGTATTATGTTGTGTGCTTATCTAAGTTGTAACTAATATTTAAATCTCATCATGACATTAGAATTATGAATGTGATAATTTGGCATAACTTTACATGAATTTAATAGGTAGTGACTGAATACATTGCCCTAATCAAGTGAGTGTGAGGTTTACCAAGTCAACTTGTGTGTGCGGTCTATAACTTGCTTGGTTAGTCTTGATGATGCTGCAGTATAGGAGATAAGGAAAGGAACATATGTCATTCTTTAATTAGTCCACTAAAAGCCTATTGAATGAGTACAATATACCTTGATCCTGATTTTGAGCCTAAGGAGACCTTTTCTTTGAGCTAGTCTACTCACCTTCTAATTTTTTATAATGAACCTACTTTGACCCTGATCCCTCCTTGAACAATATGCAACTCAGCTCAGTTAAATTACCTAAGTTGAGGGTAGATATAGTAGGGGTACATAAAAGAATGGGTATGAAGAAAAAGTTAGAAAAAAAAAGGATTCAGGTGTGGTATGGTGTGAAAAAAATAAATAAATATATATATATATATATATATGAAGAAAAGAAAAAAAAGAGAAAAAAAGTTAGTTATGAAAATAAAACCGCATCCGAAGTCCTTAAGTGTTGAAAAAGGAAAAGAAATAAATGAAGGTAACAAAAATGGAAGCCAAAAATAGTGTAGTGTCCAGGAGGGTTAGTCACTGTACCCATATATACCATATTTACCCCCAACCTACATTACAAACTAAGAAAAGTCTTATAGTGATCGTAAACCAACTGGCTGAATACTAAGGGGTTGTTTGGTTGGGAACAAGTTATCTCGAGATAATTAATTTGGGGATTAGCTATCCCAAAATTAGTTATCCCACTATATATATGGGATAACTTATCCCATCACTAATGCATAAATGATGAGATAAATAATATCTTGACTAATTAATATCTCCAATCAAATATAAGATAAAATAATCCTATATTTTATTCTGGAACTATTATAAATTATGCCTCACACCAAATGACCCCTATGTCATAGAAAATAAGAGCAAGCCTATGGTATCAAACGCATACGACCTGACTTCTTTTTGAGAGTGAGAAATTTATTTTCGTCAGTGTGTTGTTAATTTATTGCATATTCTAAGTAATAGGGACTTCTTTATTGTGAGGACATAGTGGTTGTGTAGGATTGTTGCTTGTTTGGATAATGTAATTAGTTTAGGTATTGGATTGCCTATTGATAATGTGATGGCATTTATTGATCCCGTTGTGCTATGGTGAATGGTCTACATATACACTGCACTAGTTTAATTTTGATTAAATGGAGGGTGATAAACTGATTCTTGGTTAAATGCATACTAAAATTGATTTTGTGAAACCTTGACTGTCATAGTGACCTTAGTTTTCCCTTGGTTAAACATTGTCATAATTTAATATGTTTCATTTGTCAGAGGACATACAAACTTTTTAAGTTGAAGGTATAGATGTATTGTGGATTTACAACTCTTGAGACACTTAAAAAAACTCCGAATATTTGTAAGTACGAAGGTATTCTTATGTAGATATGATGTATTTTTGAGTATTTGCAGATCAAATAGGTTTGGAGAAGAAAAATGTAGATTATTAGATAAAAAGACATTAGACGACCATTATCACAAATGTGAAATTTGATCATGGCTATTCCAAGATTGTCGTGACATGAACCAGAGAAAGGTTCTTAAGAATCAATCAGACGAAAGTATCTCACGATCGTAGGATCTTACCACGATCGTACATCCTTATTGTGGTAATAAAAAATAAAATAAATATTGCAGGATCTAAGTGTGATGATGATCAGACGAGTGAGCCCCACGATTGTGTTAAAAGTCACAATCATACCATGAGATCGTAAGAAGGAACTTTAGATTTGTAATTTATAGAAATTTGAAGTGTAGAATGACCAGACAAGAGCAAAGCATGATCATACCCAGGAAATATGAGATCGCTCTGAGAACTATTCTAGCCAAGACCAGAGAAATCACAAGTCCAGTGCTAACCATGAGCACCAAGGACAATTGTGGGATCTAACCACAATCGTACCTTTTCCTCGTGCGATGTAATCGATACAGAATCTTATTTTGTTAGGATAGATTTTGTTTTGTATATAAATATTCTTATTAATTTTATTTTATTAGTTTACCTTCTATTACATTATTTCAACATTCTAAGGCACATTATTGGCATTGGAATAAACTATATAAAGTTCTAGAGATTTTATTCAAAGTGAGATCTTGGAGTTTATTTTCTCATTATTGAAAGTTCATGATTATGTTTTCTTGTCAAATTTATTCTTGTGTTCATGAAATTATAAGTAGCTAAACTCCACAACTATGATTGTGAAAATCAATATGAATTCACGAAGCAGTCTAAGTGCATGGCAATTCTATACTAGTGTGCATATATGTATTGGTATTTTCTTTGTTATGATTTTTTTCTAATAGGTGTGCAATATTAGAACTTGCCTGAATTCTAGACTTACTCGAGAGAGAAGTTGAGATTTGGAAAACAAAAATAACAATAAAGATTTACAGCTACCAAGCTTTATCGAATAACTTGAGCCGTAACAGGGAGAGATAATCTGAGATCAAGAACCAGAGTTAGAAGTGCAACACTTAGAGATCAAGAGAAAAAGAGTGATATTTATTAATAAAGGTCGATAAATATTTAGATGAACCTATCTTGTTAGATTTTGCATGTAATGCATAAGAATAGCTTGCCAACAGAACTAACCTGTGGAGGTATGAAGTCATGGGGAACGTTGTTTTAGTGCACCTCTCATACTAATTACAAATCTAACAAATTGAAAAAATTTATTATTGAATTAATTACTTACAAAATCCACCTCTTTCACTGGAGATTGTTATTAATTGTCTCGACTACATATTGATCGATATTTCGACCTATTCCCTTATGGGATCGATCCAATCTTAGTTGGATTCTATATTTGACAACAACCGCTTTATAGTTTAGTGAGATATTATTTGCGCGACATCAATAGGACACAACGATTAGGACTCCTCCTAAATCATGGTGTTTTATTTGTTAAATAAGTAGAGAACTCTTATGCCAAAATTATAATAAGCAACAAAAATAAAAATTCCTTTCTGTCTCCTTCCTCTTACGTTTTTGCAAAAGAATTATCTGAAGATTCTTCTTCTAAAGCAAAATAAAATCTCTAAAACAAGGTAAGATTCATATAAGATGTAATAAACTCTAACCTTTGATAATGCGGCCAGAAAGTACATTGGAGATAATTAAATAAGTTGTACCTTATCTTTTTAAATTATTGCTTTACAATTTATTCTTTCATGTATTATTGGAACTTTGCAAGCAAGTAATTTAACATCAAGAAACTAGGGGTTTTGAGTTCAAAGTGACAAAAGAGTTTTAAAATGAGGTGTAGGTGACTCAAGTTTTAATAATTGAGTGTAGGTGATAATTACTTTATTATGGATTAAGAAAATTGGGGAAGTTTGAGAATAGCCCATAAGTTTTTTAATTTATATTTTGATCCAAATGTAAATCTAATATAACTAGAAATGGAGGGAATAAAGACGTGGCATTTCTCTCTCTTCTCATGTATTGTTTTTCTCTCTCTTTGCAATTTTTATTGTTCATTATTACGATTGCTTCATTCATCATCTTCTACTTTATTATCATCATTATATTCTTTTTGTTGACATTGTTATTGATGCTACCGCTACTGCTGCTACTTGACTAATTTTTTTGGTCAAATATTATTTCGTACATCACTTTGGCATTACTTCATAGTTTGTCTCGATAAGTAAAATTATAATTTTTAATTGAATTTCTTATCTGGATACACTGCTACTACTATTGTTTCAACAATGGAAAGAAGAACCCAAACATGAATCTAATATATGAGTCATTTATTGAATAGATGACTCATCTATTGTGATAGATGAGTCATCTGTTCCAACGGAAGACTCATATGTTAGGTTCATGTTTATGGTTCTATAGTGCTACAACATACATCAAATATATGGGTCATCTGTTGTAACAGATTAATCATTTGATGCAACATATAAGTTATCTGTTGTAATAGATGAATCATCGATGCAACAGATGAATTATCTGTTGCCATACATCACTCACATGTGTCAACAGAACCTGAAGTTGATTCCAACAGGTGAGCCATATGTTTCAACATAACCTAATATTAATATTATTATTATTGTCAATCTTCAACCATCCATTCATCAACCGGAAGCAGCAGGGCCTTCCTTGGCCTTCGAATCTTATAAAGTAGTCTTTCTCTCATGGCACCCAACTCCTACTGGAGTTTATGAATCTATCTTTCAAGTTCCCGTACAGTGTCGCACAGAATCACCATGTTCTAACCCAAATCAGCCATATCTAGAACATGCATGCATTAACAAAAAACATAAAAAACTAAAGAAAGGAAAAAGTTTGACAGTTTTACAAAAAAGAAAAAAACATACCTCAATGGACGAAAAAGGAATATTCTCTTTAAAGAGAAGTGGTTGAAGATGTAATGGTGCTTTATAGATGACAAGATGCAAGAAATAAATAAAGTGGAGTTGACTGAATGAGTAAGGAGGGACCTATTTATAGAGAATTGAATTTGAATGTGTTAGTCAAAAATCCATGACTGTTCACCTCTTTTTTAATAATTACATCCCTTAATTAAATAAAATTGGTAACTTTTGATTATTTAAATTTAAAAAATAGATTTAAATACAAAAAAAGGTGATCAATCATGACTTTTCACCTTTCCAATAACCATTTATTTGTATTAAATTAATAATCATTTTCATTGAGTTCTCCAACATATGACCCATCTGTTGCAATAGGTTAGTGATCTGTTGGATTAAATCAAACAACTAGTAGGACCTATTTTGATTTCCTTCCAACAGATATGTAATTTGTCGCAACAGCTTACCTGTCTGTTTGATAAATTCCAACAAATGAGTTATTTGTTGCAACAGGTAGCTAATTTGTTGATTTAATCAAACTACTTTTACGTTTTTTGTACACTACTTCATGATGGAAATTGAAGATATTAAAGATAAAACACTATTTTATTTCTGTCATTGATGGGAACAAATAGGGTAGGAAGAATAAGGTGCATGTAAATGGATGGATCCACTTTTATATTTGTGAGGTATGTATTACTATTAGGTTATTATGACAAACACAAATAAAGTACAATTATTTTGTGAATATTATTTTGTATCGTTTAGGTATTAATCATTAAAATAAGATCTTGCCTTTTAAAGTTAAGTTTGGTAGGTCTGAACTGATAAGGCTGAGCGACTTACAAGGTGGTGTGGATACCCTGCTACAGTCTAATGATGGTTTTGCTAATGTTTATATTTATGTGTATAGTTTGGAGAAGGGATAAAGATTTGATGGCAGTGTAGATGTTTAATAGTGATAGGATTGGTCTTAAGGGTCCAACGGATTGTTCAAAGGCCTCCGACTATAAAATACTTTGAGGGATGATTTTATTCCTGAGAAATTAGATCTCAGGCAGTAAAATGTACACTCATATAAAGTACAGATTCACTTTAGTCTGTACTTTAGCTGAGTGTTCATTTTACAATCTGAGATCTAGTTTTCTAGAAAAAAATCATCCCTCAAAGAATTTTATAGTTGGAGGCCTTTCAATAATCCGTTGAACCCTTTAAACCAGTCCTATTACTATTAAACATATACACTGCCATAAAATCTTATCCCTTCTCCACACTAAACACGTAAATAAAAACATTATCAAAACCATTATTAACTATAGCAGGGTATCCACACCACCTTCTAGGTTCTTCTGCCTTATTAGTTCAGACCTACCAAACTTAACTGTAAAAGGCAAAATCTTGTTTTAATGGTCAATGCCTAATTAGTAAAAAAACAACATTCATAAAATCGTTCTACTTTATGTGGGTTTTCATGATATTCTAATCAGTAACACATACCATCTTTACTCCAGCCTTTTAAGTTGGTCGATCATAAGTTGATCCCACTTTTACTTTTCTTTTTTTGGAGAGACATCTTTTATCTACAAACAATAGAAAAATAAAAAAATATTACAATTTATCTCTGCATAATTTTAAAAAAGGTAACACAAAATTCAATAAATACAACACATCTCAATAATAATTCTAATAGATTACCCCCTTGTTGCAACATATTACACACCTATTGTAACAAATGACCAACCTGTTGAAACATATATGTCATCTGTTGGAAGATCAGTTTTGATTTATTCCAGCAATTGTTTCATCTGTTTCAACAAATGCGAAATCTGTTGGAAAATCTGCTTTGATTTATTCCATCTATTATTTTATCTTTTGCACAAATGGGGAATCTATTGGAAAACTTATTTTAATAACTTCCAACAAATCTTTCACCTGTTACAACACCAACACCAACACTAACACCATCACACCAACACCAATATGAACAACACCAACAATATCAACAACAATATCAATGAAATATCAACAAGGATTTTTAGTTTATGACTTCTAGATTTTGAATTCTTCCAATAGATGACCAACCTGCTGCAACTGATATGTTATCTGTTGAAAGATCTTAAGGGTCATGACTTTGATTATTTAATTAAAAAACTATTTGTAAATAAATAATAAGTGAAAAAAATATAATAGACAAAATATTTTATTTTGTAGCTATTAACTTTAAATAACTATTTTTCATCAAAGAAGACATGATAAATTTCAATGAAACATACAAAGAACAAAGAAAAAGACAAGAAGGCAAGAATATCATAGAATATAAACTATTGAAACCACATACCTCGTGTATATAGATCTATTATTTTTGTTCTGGTGGTGATGAGATCCAACTTCTCAGGCAAAAGAGGAGAGAAAAGATAGAAAAAAAATAGATGTGGTTGGTTTAAATAAAAAAAGAGAGAGGAGAAAAGAAAAATATTTTTAAAAGAAAATTGTAAAGATGGTTTTGAATATTTGTTGGCGGTGGTTTTGGTATTTGAAAAGACAAGATGGTGTCATTGAAAATACAATACAAGATAAGAGACTTTTGACTTTTGAGTTATCCTAAAAACATTTGAGCTCATTTTATCTTCATTTTATTTCAGAAAGAAAATTGTTGTACTCAACAGATGGGTAATATGTTGTAGAAGATATTCTATCTGTTTGATATTTTCTAATAAATGTGTCATCTATTGCAATATATGTCTATATCTATTTGATAATTTCCAACAGATAAGTTATCTATTGTAACAGGTTGATCAACGTTTGTAACAAGTGTTTATAATTATTTTTAATTTTCAATAGATGTGTCATTTGTTCTAACATGCTAGTCATCTGTTTATTCAAATTAAATAATTATTATTAATAACTAAATTAATTTAACAAAAAATAAAGATAAATTTATACGTTCAATTATAATTTCAATTGATCTCATTGCAATTACATGATCAACTGTTATGTTCGTCCTGAGTAAAGTGATCAATTGACCAATTTTACTTGAAATGGTTCAAATAAAGTCATTAATTGTAATAACTAAATTGATTTATCTAAAATCAATGATGAGTTGATAATGATAAGTTACAATTTCAATTGATCTCATTGCAATTACATGATCAACTGTTGCGTTCGTCCTGAGTAGGGAGATTAATTGATCAATTTTACTTAAAATGGTTCAAATAAAGCCATTAATTGTAATAAATAAATTGATTTAGCTAATATCGAAGATGAATCGATACGTTCAATTACAATTTCAATTAGTCTTATTACAATTACATGAATACTATTGCGTTCATTCTAAGTAGGATGATCAATTGACCAATTTTACTTGAAATGGTTCAAATCAAGCCATTAATTGTAATAACTAAATTGAATTAGCTAAAAATCAAAGATGAATTGATAAGGATAAGTAACAATTTCAATTGATCTCGTTGTAATTACATGATCAATTATTGTGTTCGTCCTGAGTAGATAATCAATTGACCAATTTTACTTAAAATGGTTCAAATCAAGATATTAATTGTAATAACTAAATTAATTTAGCTAAAATCAAAGATGAATTGATAATTTCAATTATAATTTTAATTGATCTTATTATAATTACATGATCAACTATTGTATAATCTATTATAACAGATTTAACCTGCTACAACAGATGATTCATCTATTGAAAATTATCAAATAGATATACTCATCTGTTGCAACAAATGGCACACCCATTGCAATAGAGGATCTTATCTGTTTGGTCATTTCAAACATATCACTCATCTGTTGTAACAAATTAATAATATATTGCAACAGATTATTTTATCTGTTTGGTCATTTCCAAAGTATTACTCATCTGAGGCAACAGATGAGTAATATATTGGAATAGATATTTTTAATTATTCCAACAGATGACTCATATGTCGAAAATTATCAAGCAAAAATGGATATATAATTAATTAATATTAATATTAATATTAAACTAATACTAAATTTATTTTTAGTTACAATTGTACTTAATAAATGAAAACTAATTTTAGTAAAATTAATTTTATTTATTTTAAAATAGAAAAAATTTATCCCTTTTAAAAAATTAATTAAGATCAACTGGGACCAAATTAAATTTTCAAAACTTGTCATTCTTTTTCAAAATACAAATCAACCCATACAAATCATCCATTTACAGGAAAAATGTTTCATCATTTTAAATATTGAGCTCTCACTCTTTTATTTCTCTCCCAATAATACAAACAACAACTACGCAACATATTGCTCAACCCTTCAAGTAGGGTGTAAAGCGTGCTTATACTGCCTTGTCCATCATTCGAGGATGAAGGATTTAAGTGGGGGAGAATTAAAATACCCTGGGTTTTGTTCCTTGAAAATTTGTTGTGTTTTGAGTCTTTTGGACATCATATGGCTTGTGGGTACTTGTCGTATGATAGGGTACGGTTTAAGAGGGTCTTGGTCGTATGTCCAGCAGTGCGGTTTGGATGTTTACTATCCAAGGTATGAATGGATCATACTAGTTGTATGTTAGGGTACTAGTGGCATGATGTTAATCGTATAATGCCCTGTGACTAGCCTAGGTGATTCTATTCTTCCTAAGGTACGATTCTAGGATACTTATCGTATGATTAGATATGAGTTGGTATTGGTGGTCGTATGTTGGAGTGTTGGGGTCCAAGGTGAGACCTAGGGTACAAGTAATGGGTACCACTCATATGGTATAGTATGGTTTAGGAGTTCGTACCCTCATGCGAGAATTTTATATAGTTTAAGTTGGGCGTATTTTAGATATTTTTCCTCTTAACATCTTATGATCTCATAACTTAAAACACTATTGGGACTTTATTTACCCTATTATTCTAATCTAAAACTCTCTCAAGCTCTTGGGTTAAGCGAAGGCTAGAGTTTTCTCCAAAGTGGTTAATTAAGGCTCTAAAGGGTGATTTCTCTTCGTCTTATTCAAAATATAAGGAATGTTAATCCTCCCTCATTGTTAGTTCAACTAAAGACATGATTTAATGTATGGTTTTCATTGCATAATTGTGGTATGGCTTTAGGTTTTTAATAATATGTTGGTTTTGGTTATAAATAGTTGATTATGGTTTTCCCATATCTTAATTATGGTTTCTTATGTTTTTATGGTGGTTTGAACATATAGTTGGATGGGAAAGTGATGTTGGGTGTATTTATGCATTCTAGTGTCACTATTCTAGTCTTTTTAGCCTTGTTTTGAGGATGATTTATGGGATATATGGGTTGATAATGAGATGAATGTGAATCTAAGTGTTAAAATACATTATTACAATGTTCAAAGTGAATTCCAAACAAGTTTGAGCTTAAAAGAGTCATTTAGAGTTCAATCGTGGAAACTAGCATTACTAGCTTGAGCTAGGTGCTTGTCTAGTTGATCCCGTTGGACTCTATTGTTTTTAAAGTATTCCAAATGGTTATAATATGTAATTATGAGTGGAATAAATTTTTGGTAATGTGGAAGGTTCAATTTGATTAAGTTAAGAGTCGAAACATAAAGTTGAAGATCAATGCGAATTAGCCAAGCCTTAGCTCTTGTTTTGATTTATCCGCATGGATATTGTGTTGTGATGATCTCTAATTCATGGTGTGTGATTATGTAGGATGCTTTATGAGCTGAATATGATGATATTTTAATGTTGAAAAGGATGGAAATCCATGGGAAATACACCACAAGTCAAGGAATGAAATATTGGAGGATCAACACTTAACCAAAATTTGAGAAACAACTTCCAGTGAGTCAAGGCGTCTAGCTCGCGCTGCCCCACCTGGAGCAGGGCTATATCCAGGTCAGAGCCTTACCTGGAGTAGTGCACTACTTTGGCCGTAGCCTCACCTACAGCGGTGATCAACCAAGGGCGGCACCCCCTCCAGTCCTGTTCTCAATTACAACATGAAATCCAACTCCTACATAGATAAGGCTTGGATAACTATATATACATGTTGTGTCACATTTTAACTCATCTTGGGAAATCTTAGAGGATTAAGGGGATCCTACAACATCAAATTTTAGGTTTTTATTATTTTAATTTAGTTCGTACAGGTTCTTAGTCATTAATTACAACCTTGTGATTACGATTATAACTATGCGTGGCTAAACGCCCTCTTTTAGGGGTTAAATCCAAGAACATGAGTACTATTATTTTGAATTAAGTTCGTTTAAAGTTGCTTACCATTATTGATTGTGTGTTCATCTTTGATTTAACTATTTGATGGATCGATCACCTGGGAAATACATCTTTTTTTTCTACCTTTTGAACTCGGGAGAGGGAATAGAGGATAGAACATGGAGATGAATATAGTATGGTTTGTATTCTTTTATGAAATAAGGAATTCAACTTAGTAACTAGGACAAGGATGTACTTAGATGCCTTACTTGATTCACACGTAGGATGATAGCTTAAAAAACTTAATTGGATTATTACATCCCCTCTCAATGATGTAGTTGTAAGGTTCAATTTAGGTAAAGAATTAGAGGTCGAGAGACCATGATCATGCAATTAACCCTATGAATAAACAACCAAGATAAGTAAGTTGATGAATGAAGTTCAATAACATATTATGACTGTTCGAAGTGCTTTAACCCTAGATTTTCTCCTATTGGTTGTTTCGAGATCTTTATTTTACGTATTGTTAAACTTTCTTTAGTTATAAATTCAAAACTCTTATTTTGGTCACCTTTCCATCAAATTATCTTAACGGTGAACTAGAATTGAATCGTTGTTGAAGAAAGTCCCTATGGGATCGATACTTGGCTTTATTAAAGACCACTTTACTACTTGATAGACCATGTACACTTGTGTGTGAGCTGTTAAGTTTTTTTGCGCCGTTGTCGGGGACTTGCAATTGGCAACTATTTATTTTAGTTTACCTTTTAGATTTCTTTAGTCTTTTTTATGATTGGTCTTGGTTTTGTATTTGCAGGAAACAGGTTTATAAAGAGTAAGCTGGCAAGGGATCAGGACTTGGTTGAACCAAGTTCCAAACCTGAGCAAGTTTTCCATCAACAAATAAGAGAACCAAACTTTCTCCCCCAAATTTTGCAAATCCAAGAAGACCAAGAGAATCTTGCCATCATGGTTGATGAACAGACAACCCCTAGGACAGTTAGAGAAGTGGCAATCCCATTTCCAACCAACTTAACCTCCCTATTTTGGGAAGTCTGCAGCTGGAGGTAATTTTGAGCTTAAACAGAATATGGTACAGCTTAACAAGGCTTTCACATGAAGATCCATAGGTCCACTTATGGAATTTTTTGCAAATCAGTGATACATTCATTCACATGGGTGTTAATTCAGATTATGTGAGGATGACTTTATTCCCCTTTTCACTGAATGGGGAAGCAAAAAAGTGGTTGAATGTGAAACCGGTAAACTCAATCACCTCATAGAATGACCTGGCCAAAAAATTCCTTATTTGATTCGTCTCTTCATGTAAGACTGCGAGACTTTGTAGTGAGATAGTATGCTTCAAATAAAAGCCAAAAGAGAATCTTTATTATGCTTCGAAGTGGTTCAAGGCTCTTTTTAGAAACTGTCCACACCATCAACAGTCTAACGAGGTACTTGCTCATACTTTTATAGAGGCTCTCGATAATAATAGGAAAATTTTGCTAGATTCAGCTGTAGGTGGTCAAGCTCTTGAGATGACATATGATGAGTTATAAACTTCATTAAACCGCATAGCTCAAGGAAATCTAGAGTGGCATAGTGATCCTAGGAGTGCTACAAAGAAAGTTGCAGGGTTGTTGGAAGTGCACCAATACACCACTTTATGAGCTTAGGTTGCCGCATTGCAGAATATGATAAACACGCAGTTTAGCAACTTTAAGTTGGGAGTAGCACAAACTGTAGCCACAGTCAATGCAATCTAACAAGCTGTATGTTGGAGTGAAATTTACGGGAATAGTAGCTATTTTGTGACCATGTGTGCTTCAAATCCGAAATTGGTAATGTATGTGTGCAATGCTCGAAGGCTAAATTATGGTAATGCCTACAACATGAAGTGGTAGACTCAGCCATGGAACGCACAACAACAGTAAATTCAGCAACCATAGGCACAAAGAAACCAGTCAACTAGCAGCATGGAAGAGATGATGAAGTAGATTTTAGCAAATCAAGCACAGTTGGTTGCTGAGGTAAAAAATCAGCAAGTGTCCATAAGAAGTTTAGAGTTGCAGTTAGGGCAGTTGTCATAAACATTAAATACCAGGCCTCAAGGTGGGTTTCTCGAAGATACAGAAAATCCAAAACATGTTATGGCAATCACTTTGAGGAGTGGTAAAGAGCTGCTAGGAGAACCTCCAAAGGCAATTGGAGAGGTAGATACTGATGTGGTGACTGAACAGGTAAATGACAAAGTTGCTGAAAATTGAGAAAGTCGGACTACTCGAAAGAAAAAGCTATTGGAAAAGTGAACAAAATATCGCCACTTCTCTTTCCTCAGAGGCAAATAAAAGTGAAGGAGGATCCAATATTTAAAAATTTCTTTGACATGTTCAGAGAGCTTCACATTAACTTACCTTTGTTAGATGTTTTGCAGGGTATGCCCAGGTACACTAAGTACTTGAGGGATATGGTTGCTAATAAGGTAAAAGTGTAGGATGTGGAGGCAATAACACTCACTGAGGAGTGTAGTTTGGTGGTAACACAAAAATGCCCACGAAGCTTAGAGACCCTGGGAAGTTCACTCTCCTATTCAAATTAGAATTAGCAAGGTGGTCCACGCACTGAGTGACTTAGGGGCAAGAATAAATTTGATGCCTCTATATTTATTCAACACACTGGGCTTGGGGAAGCCTAGATCAACCACCGTGGTTATACAGCTGGCGAAAGAATCCATTACATAGTTGGAAGGAATAATTAAGGATGTCCTTATAAAGGTTGGTAAATTTGTTATACTTGCTGACTTTATTATTCTAGATTTTCAAGCAGACGAACAGGTACCAATTATCTTGGGGTATCCATTCTTAGCAACTGGAGGAGCATTGATAGATGTTAGAGAAGGCATGCTTATGATGAGGTTAGAGGATAAAGAGGTGGTATTTAAAATTTACAAAGCGCTCGACATAACTTCCCAATATAAAGAATTGTGTATGATCAATGTTATTGAATGGGATAAGTGTGGGGTGGCTAGTCTGCCAAAGTCCTCTTCTAACACCCTCATTGAGCAGCCAAAGACTCCAATGCCATAATATGACAAGATGGAAATTGATAGACCTGAAAAGTCTAAAGTTGAAAAATTGATTACCCTTGAGAGTTTACACCTAAGAGGGGTGAAAAGGATAAGAAGAAGGAGACCAAGTATGAGAAAGAGAAAGAAAGAAAATGACTAAGTTGTTAGTTGGGTCGTGCCGCGATACTAAATCAGGCGCTGCTTGGGAGGTAGCCCAAGTTAAGTAGGTATATTTTATTTTCAGTTTTTAGCTTTTATTTCATGTAGTTTTTGTTTTTGATTGAGTCGCAGGTTGATGGGAAATCTGAGTACCAAAAATATGAGCTACGAAGTATGGCAAATATTGAGTGTGGGGTCCCATGGACCTCCTTGATATATAAAGATGCTACTTGCTAGGCCTAGAGGCCTCAGGGAGTATTTCTATCTCTTACTTTTAAGTTCACTTTGAGGACAAAGTAGATTTTTGAGTATGGGGTGGGAAATTCCCAGTTATTGGCGCAATTTAAAACAAATTGTGTAAGATATTCTTGTTGGTGCTATCTTTGATTGCATGGTACAAGTGTTTTAGTTGTATAAGAATGTTGAATTGTGCGGATTGCTACTGTTGAGAATCCTAGGCTCATGTTTCTGACTCTTGTACTTTTTGGCTTATATTTTGAATTCATGCTATTGTTTGGTTGGGAGTCTATGATGATCCTATTGAGTTAAGCATAGGTATTTGTATATTCCTTGTTGCATGTGATGTCTATAACTTTCCTAGTACATATGGAAAGCAAAATAAAGAATGAGAGTTTAGGAGATGATAGAGGCATTTCTTTAATAGCCTTATTTATACCTACTTTTTGACCTACCTTGGTACATAATCCTAGTAAGACCCGTTGAGCCTTTAACTTTTTCTTTAGCAACCTCATATGTAGCTTAATCCCTTCTTTTATAGACCTAAATTTGATCCAAATATCTCCTAAGTGCTTTAATGTAAAATTGAGTAAGTAAGGAGTCTAAAAAATAAGAGAAAAAAGGTGAATTAAAGCCCCAAAGTATAGTTATTGGTGGTTAAAAGAATTGTTATATGTTGTGGCGGGTAGTTGATGAATGAAATAAATAAAAAATTGTTTAAATTGAATAAGTTGTGCATAAAATTCTCCCACCATAGTGTTGAGAATGAGCTTAATAAGATGGGGTGAAAAAAAATAAAGGGGTGGACAAAGATAGTGTAATTTGGCTATTGAAGAGTGCTTTTAATTGTAAAAAGTGTTGTATTAAAGTGCTTAGGTAAGATAGCCACTATTCAACCAAAATAGTTCCTACCCATCTCTTAGCCTACATTACAACCTGAAAAAGTCCTAATTGATCTTAAGTTCATCATTCTGATATTTGTGGAGCATTACACTAAGGGCAATCCTATGGTTCGTTGTGTGTAACTTGCGAATTCCTTGTGAGAGTAAGCGTAATTTGATTCATGTACCCATCATGTTATAAATTTCTTAATTGTGAGTGATTATGGGTAACTCTCTTGTTGTGAGGGGCACAAGTTTGGTAAATGTGGGTGATTTGTATGATGTCCTTTATTGAACAATAAGCATGATTTTTTCACTTAGGTAAGTTAATTCTTGAAGCTAGGATGTTTTAGAGTAGTCTTCATGAGCTTTCAATTGTGTTTGTTATATGCTTAGTAAAGAAACCTTCATTTTGTGTAGTCATTATAGTACTATCTTGAGTGTCTTAAATTTAGTGGAAGTGTAGAGTCTCCTCAACCTATGATTAATATATTAAATATTTATATTTTAGGACGAACAAGGCTTTAAGTGTGGGGTGGTGGTGTGGGGTGTATTTATGCATTCTAGTATCACTATTCTAGTCTTTTTAGCCTTGTTTTAAGGATGATTTGTGGGATATAAGGGTTGATAATGAGATGAATGTTCATCTAAGTGTTACAATACGTGATTACAATATTCAAAGTTAATTCCAAAAAAGTTTGTGCTTAAAAGAGTCATTTAGAGTTCAATCGTGGAAACTAGCGTTACTGAGCTAGGTGCTTGTCTAATTTGTCCCATTTGATTTAAAGTGTTCCAAATGGTTATAATGTGTAATTATGAGTGGAATAACTTGTTGGTAATGTGGAAGGTTCAATTTGATTAAGTTAAGAGTCGAAACATAAAGTTGAAGATCAATGTGAATTAGCCTAGCATTAACTCTTGTTTTGATTCATCAGCATAGATATTATGATGTGATGAGCTCCAATTCGTGGTCTGTGATTATGTACGATGCTTTGTAATATGAATATGATGATATTTTGATGTTGAAAAGTTTGGAAATCCATGGGAAATACACCACAAGTCAAGGGATGAAAGATTGGAGGATCAACACTCAAATAAAATTTAAGAAACAACTTCCAGTGAGTCAAGGCGTTTATCCCGCGGTGCCCCACCTGGAGAAAGGCTATATCCAGGGTGGATCCTCACCTGGATCGGTGCTCTACTTAGGGAATAGTCTCACCTAGAGTGGTGCTCAACCAAGGGAGGCGCCCCCTCCAGTCCCGTTCTTAATTGCAACATGAAATCTAACTCCTACACGGTTAAGGCTTGGATAACTATATATACACATTTTTTGTCATGTTTTAACACATCTTGGGACGTCTTTGAGGTTTAAGGGGCTGTTACAACTTCAAATTTTAGGTTTTTATTATTTTAATTTTGTTCATACATGTTCTTAGTCATTAATTACAACCTTGTGATTACGATTATGACTATGTATGGCTAAACGCTCCCTTTCCGAAGTTAAAGCCAATAACATGAGTAATATTATTTTGAATTAAGTTCATTTAACATTTATTATCATTATTGGTTGTGTTTTCATCTTTGATTTAACTATTTGATGGATTGATCACCCAGAAAATACATCTATTGTCTACCATTTAAACTTGGGAGAGGGAATAGAGGATAGAACATGGAGATGAACAAAGTATGGCTTGTATTCATTTATGACATAAGGGATTCAACTTAGCATCTAGGACAGGGATGTACTTAAATGCCTTACTTGATTCACACGTAGGATGATAGCTTAAAGAACTTAATTGGATTATTACATCCCCGCTCAATGATGTAGTTGTAAGGTTCAATTTATGTAAAAGATTAGAGGTCGGGAGACCATGGTCATGCAATTAACCCTACAAATCAACAACCAAGATAAGCAAGTTAACGAATGAAGTTCAATAACATAGTATGATTGTTTGAAGTGCTTTAACCCTGGGTTTTCTCTTATTGATTGTTTCCAAATCTTTATTTTATGTATATTTACTTTTCTTTAGTTACAAATTCAAAACTCTCTTTTTGGTTACCTTTGCATCAAATTGATCTAAATGATGAACTAGAATTGAATCATTGTTGAAGCAAGTCCCTGTGGGATCGATACTTGGCTTTCTTAAAGGCTACTTTACTACTTGATACACCATGTACACTTACATATGCGCTTTGGTGCTGTCAGAATGGTTAATTGGTACTTGGTTTTGGTTTTGAAAACTATATGCCCCCACTGTATTTGTTAAAATGCCTATAAGAATGCTTTTATTTCATAGTTGGACTTTTAATAAAACTATTGCATAGTATAATTTTGAAATGGGACTTAAATTGGATTGGATGGTTTTAAATGGTTAAATGGTAAAATCTGGGTGGTCATGGTTTAGTTTAATTGAAATCCTTGTGGGGTACAAGGGAATCCCCCAAGCAATCATAATAATGACCTACTTGTGGGGTATATTGGAATCCCCCAAGTAAACTTAATAATAATGGAATTTTTGGGTGCATGGAAATCCTTTAAAAGGTCGTCTAAGGACATTGCTTGCAAGCTATAGTTGGTATAATGATACCACTACTTATAGCCTTGGATTAATAATAAACGGGATGGTGGTTTGGTTGTGTGTTAATGAATTTAATTGGGCAATAATGGCGGGCTGTGATAGCTAACTGTAAAGGTATGAGTTTAATGGACGGACACTGAAAACTCATGTTTGTCGACATGAGGATTGGTCATGGAGACCACAGACTAAACTTATGGGGTACACGGGAATCTCCTAAGTTACACTTGTATATATGTATCATGGAGAGCGAAGGGTACATGGCAATCTCCTACTCCTATGATATCTCTAATTCATGCGGCTACATGAACTGAGGCCCATTCAGAGGGTAACACTGGACCCATATAGCTCATAGGTGATTCTAGGATAGTTAAGCTACACATACCCAGATTAATGGTTTTAAAGGCATGATAAACCCGATTTTTTTCCCGACATGGATTATATAAAAATATGTATGGATGATATTGCATATGGTATTTACTTGGTTTTAAAGGTTGGTATTACTTTATCCTTATCCTAAGTGCATGCTAGCATTCACTCTCTAACCCATATTTGGTCACTGTATCCCCATGCGATGTAGCAAAAAGCCATTCTAGTCATCCTACTCAGTGATCAGATTTGAGATCAGTTTGTGTTGGATTGAAGTGGTAAGCTTTTATACTCCGAAATGCTCTATTTCATGTCATGGATTTCTTTACACACTTTGGTTATTTCATAGACTTAGTTTTGGCTATGTTCGGAGGCATGTCCCGATCGAATATTGTTTTACTTTCGGATAGAGGCTTTGTAGGACTACTATAGGTTGGTATGGGTGATGTCGATATTAGTGTCAGCCTTGGCATTGGTATTAGTATTATGGTTGATACCCTTTTACTGTATTTGATTTATTATTATTCCATTTTATTTTGGATTTTATATATATATATATTTGTAACTTATCTAATATGGGATGTAGGGTGGTTATGGTAGGGTATTGGGGGTACTCTCTGGTCCCGGTTGGGCTTGAGGCACCTGATACGACTTAGCCCTAGTTTGGGTCATGTCAGATTGGTATCAGAGCCCTAGGTTCATGGTCACTTGGGAGTCCAAAAAGTTGAGTTAAGTAGAGTCTCTTTTAAGGGTGAGTACTCATAAGAGAGAGGCTACAAGGCATTTAGAAATGTTCTTTTTCTTGTGTTTTGATTTCAAGCTGTAAAGGCTAAGGTCCTGAATTCTTCTCTAGTTATGATTTGCATGATGTTCAGATCATGCCTCGACGATCTGATATGCATGAAAACTCCTCTGTCCCAACTTGGGATGATATTGATAGGACACACTCTACTCATGGGATCCATACTCGGTCTAAGGGCCAATTCTCGATTATTCTAGAGTTCCAGTTCCACTTGTTCCCTCTAGTCCTCCTCCGGCTGACGTGACGAATACAAAGTTTTGTCAGTCAATTCATATGATTGCTCAGTTGGTAGCTTCTCAGGCTGATCGTGGTGTGCCTGCTACTCCATCTTCTGAGGCCATAAGGATTGTCCAGTTCATGTGGTTAAGCCCTCTAACTTTTATTGGTGTTAAGGTGGAGGAGGATCTTTAGGGTTTTCTAGATAAGATGGAAAATATTTTTAGGATTATGCATACCAATAATGTGGAAGGGGTAAAGTTTGTAGCCTACCGGCTGAAGGATGTGGCATACCAATTATACAAGGAATGGAATAAGGAAAGAGGTGAATTGAGGATTCATCCTTGTGGGAAACTTTCTCCAATGCATTTCTGAACTTCTTCTTTCCTTGGGATTTGAGGGAAGCAAAAGTGAAGGAATTTGGTAATCTGAAATAGGGGAAGATGACGGTCAAGGATTATGCCTTAAAGTTTTACCAGTTGTCTCAGTATACTTCGGAGATGGTTTTGGATATGAGGGCTAGGATGAGAAAGTTTGCCTTAGGACTATCTCATGATTTAATCATTGAAAGTAAGACTGTCTTGATGATTAAGGACATGGATATCTCTAGGTCGGTTGTTCATATGCAACAGGTGGAGGAGAAAAAAAAAGTAGGCTGAGATAGGGGAAACACAGGGAAAGAAGTTTAGGTTCTTTAAGAAGGGTAGTGGCCAATAATAAAGTGGTAGGGATTGTGGTAAGTGGCCAAAAAAGAAGTGAGGGAGTTCTGGTTCTTTCTCCACAGCTAATACTCCTTCCCAAAAGTCATCGGGTGACAAGCATCAGTTGGGTGATGATATCTTCATGGCAATGGGTGCCCAATCTCAGGTAAGTGGGGCTCAGTCAGCTTCGTCATGTCCTCTCTATAGGTTTTATGGTTAGTTGCATTGACGCTTTTATGACGAGGGGAGGGACATATGCTTTAAATATAGTCATCCAGGCCATATGCTTAGAAACTGTCCAGCTGGTAAGGTTACTTCGAGGGCGAATAAGATTACAGTTGCTTAGTCATCAGCTCTGGCACCAAAGGGTACAGCATCTAGTTCCGACACTAGTTAGAACTGTTTATATATACTCACTACCTGGCAGGAATCTGAGAAATCACTTAATGTCATGATTGGTATATTGAAACTTTTCTCTTGTGATGTATATTATTTACTCGATATAGGGTCCACTCTCTCTTATGTGACCCCATTTGTGGTTGTGTATTTTGGTTTTGGTAGTAAGGTTATTTCAGACCCTTTTTCTATTTCTACCCTAATAAGTGACTCTATGATTGCTAAAAGAGTCTATAGGGGATATGTGGTATCTATTTGTAGTAAGGAGACCTTCGTGGACTTGTTTGAACTATATATAGTGGATTTTGATTTTATTCTGGGTGTGGATTATTTACACTCGTGTTATGAATCCTTAAACTGCTGGACCCATAAGGTTGTCATTAGGTTCCCTAGTGAGCTAGTTATTGAATGGGAGGGTGGTTTCCTAGCCCTTAAGGGGAAGTTTATATCATATCATAGAGATCAGAGATTAATCTCCAAAGTGTGTCTCTATCATTTAGTATGAGTTAAAGATTCTAACTCGGAAGGTCCTTCTTTGCATTCTGTTCCAGTCGTGAATGAATTTCCTGAGGTCTTTCATGATGACCTTCCTGGTGTTCCTCCTGATAGGGAAATTGAGTTTAGGATTGATATTTTTTCAAACACTCGTTCAATTTTTATTCCCCCTTATAGAATAGCTCTGGGTGAGTTGAAGGAGCTTAAGGAGCAGCTAAAGGATCTTTTAGATAAGGATTTCATCCATCCTAGTGTGTCCTCGTGGGGCGCACCAATGTTATTCATGCATTAGAAGGATGGTTCCCTTTAAAGGTGTATTAACTACCGGCAGTTGAATAAGATAACGATCAAAAACAAGTATCCTCCTCCAAGGATAGCGGACTTGTTTGATTAGTTACAAGGTGCCAACTTATTTTCTAAGATTGATCTTCTATCTGGGTATCATCAGCTTAAGATTAGGGAGGTGGATATCCCTAAGAATATTTTCCATACCCGGTATGGGCACTTTGAGTTCCTGGCTATGTCTTTTGGTTTGGCCATTGCCCCAATGATATTCATGGATTTAATGAATAGGGTCTTCCATCAGTTTTTAAATCTATTTATCATTGTATTTATAAATGACATCTTTCTATACTCTAAGAATGAGGTGGATCATGCCAACCACCTTTGTTTTGTGTTGTAGACCTTGAAGGAGCAGCAGTTATATGCCAAGTTTTCAAATTGTGAATTCTGGTTGAATGTTGTCACTTTTCTGGATCACATTATCTCTAGGGAGGGGATCATAGTGGATCTACAAAAGGTTATAGTGGTTAAGAAGTGGCCTAGACCCATGACTCCAATCGACATTCAAAGTTTCTTGGGTTTAGCTGGCTACTACAAGAGGCTCATAGAGAGTTTCTCTTTTATAGCTACCCCATTGACTAAGTTGACTTAGAAGAAGGTAAAGTTCTCTTGGTGGGACGTTTATGAGGGAAGTTTTGAGAAGCTGAATGATAAGCTAACTTTGGCTCTGGTTTTAACTTTGTTGAAAGGCACTGAAGGGTTTGTGGTTTACTGTGATGCGTCCTGTGTGGGACTGGGTTGTGTATTGATACAGCATGGAAATGTGATACCCTATGCTTTTTAGGCAGTTAAAGGTGCATGAGATGAACTATCCTACTCATGACTTGAAACTGTTAGCCATGGTGTTTGCATTAAAAATCTGGCAACGTTATTTGTATGGGGTGCGCGTGGACATCTTTTCAGATCATAAGAGCCTACAGTATGTGTTCACTCAGAAAGAGCTTAACCTCAGGCAAAATAGATATCTTGAGCTTCTCAAGGACTATGACATAAGTCTTCACTATATCCAGGTAAAGCTAATGTATTTTTTATACTCTTAGCAGGTTATCCATGAGGAGTCTATCTTATATGGATAAAGATAAGTGGGAGTTGGTAAAGGATATTCACCATTTGGCTAACCTTAGAGTTAGCCTCTTGGACTATGAGGATGGTGGTGTGTTCATTAAGAAGGTGATGCAGTCATCTCTTGGTGCTAAAATCAAGGGAAAGCAGATGTTAGATTTTATCTTGTTAAGGATCAAGGGTGATATTGGTGGACAGAAGGTGATGGCCTTCAATATTAGTGGTGATGGTACCTTTTAGTACCAAGAGAGGTTATGTATTCCCGAAGTCAATGATTTGTGAAAAAGGATATTGGCTGAGGCGCATGAGTTGCACTATCTTGTTCATCCTGGTTTGACAAAAATGTATCATGACCTCAAGCAGATGTATTGGTGAAATGGTATAAAGAGAGATGTGGCTGATTTTATAGCCAAGTGTATGGTGTGTCAACAAGTGAAAGTTGAGGACATGAGGCCTGAAGGGTTGTATCAAGAGATTGAATTGCCTGAATAGAAGTGGAAAGTGATCAACATAGATTTAATTACCGGTCTTCCTTGATCTCAAAATTAATTTGACTCGGTTTGGGTTATCGTGGATAGTATGACAAAGTCAGCTCACTTTTTGCCAGTGAGGACTAACTTTTTGGCTAAGGATTATGCAAGGTTGTACCTCCATGAGATTATGAAGCTACATGAGGTACCTGTTTCTATCATCTTTGATTATGGTACGCAGTTTTCATCTTACTTCTGGCAGTTATTTCAGAAAGAGTTAGGGACTAAGGTTAGTCTGAGTACTGTTTTTAACCCTTAGATGGATGGTCAAGAAGAGAAGACTATTCAGATATTGGAGGATATGCTTCGTTCATATGTAGTTGACTATGGTGGTAGTTGGGTTGAGCATCTACCTGTTATAGATTTTGCTTATACTAATAGTTACCATTCCAGCATTGTTATGGCCCATTTTGAAGCGTTGTATGGTAGGAAGTGTAGATCTCTTACTAGGTGGTTCAAGCTTGGTGAAGCAGATATGTTTGGTCTAGACTTGGTTTATCAGGCTATGGAGAAGGTAAAGATGATTAGGGATAGGCTTAAGGCTTCCCAAAGTCACCAAAAGTCCTATGCGGATGTAAGGTGAAGAGACTTAGAGTTTAAGGCTGGGGATAGGGTGTTTCTAAAGGTGTATCCCATGAAGGAAGTAATACAATTTAGGAAGACGGGGAAACTTAGTCTTCGATATATTGGCCCATATGTGATTTTGATGAGGGTTGGTAATGTAGCTTATGAATTAGAGTTGCCTTCTAGTTTAAGCTCCATTCATTCACTGTTCCATATCTCTATGTTGAGGAAATATGTAGGTGATCCTTCATCCATTATTCCTTTGAAAGGATTGGGTATTTTGGATTCTCTATCTTATGAAGAAATCTTTATTGAGATCTTGGATCATCAGGTTCATCGGTTGCAGACTAAGGATGTAGCCTTGGTAAAGGTTTTATGGAGGAACCACAAGGTGGAAAAGGCTACTTAGGAAGCGGAAGAGGATATGAAGTCCAATTATCTATATTTGTTTTCCAATCTGGATATCTATGCTTAAGGTATATGTTCTTTATCACATCTTTGTTTTCTAACTTGGTTAAAAGAAGGATTGTTTCTATGCATCTTTGTTTTCTAACTTATTTAAAGGTCGAAATAGAGGTGTTGGGGTGTAAATCATGCTTATACTGCCTTTTCCATTATTTCGGGATGAATTATCCAAGTGGGGGATAATTGAAATACCTTGGGTTTGGGTCCTTGGAAATTTCCTGTGTTTTTAGCCCCAAGACATTAAACTCTATTGGGACTTCATTTACCCTATTATTTTAATCTAAAACTTTCTCAAGATCTTGGGTTAAACAAAGGCTAGGGTTTCCTTCAAGGTGGTCAATTAAGGCTCTAAAGGGTGATTTCTCTCTGTCTTCTTTGAAATCTAAGGCATGTTACTCCTTCATCATTTTTAGTTCAACAAAAGACATAATTTAATGTATGGTTTTCATGGCATAATTATGGTATGGCTTTGGGTTTTGAATTATATATCGGGTTTTGGTTATAAATGGTTGGTTTTGGTTTTCCCATATTTTAATTATGGTTTCTCATATTTTAATGGTGGTTTGGACATGTAGTTACATGGGAATGGTTAATTGGTACTTGGTTTTGGTTTTGGAAACTATATGCCCCTAATGTGTTTATTAAAATGCCTATGAGAATGCTTTTATTAAATAGTTGGACTTTTAATGAAACTATTACATGGTATAATTTGGTAATGGAACTTAAATTGGATCGGATGGTTTTAAATGGTTAAATGGTAAAGTCTTGGTGGTAACGGTTTGGTTTGATTGAAAGCCTTGTGGAGTACAAGGGAATCCTCCAAGCAATCATAATTATGAACTACTTGTGGGGTACATAGGAATCCCCTAAGTAAACTTAATAAAATGAAATATTTGGGTACATGGGAATCTTTTAAAAGGTTGGCTAAGGACATTGCTTGCAAACTATAGTTGGTATAACGATACCACTACCTATAGACTTGAATTAATAATAAACAGGATAGTGGTTTGGTTGTATGTTAATGGTTTTAATTGGGCAATAATGGTTAGTTGTGATAGCTAACCATGAAGGTATGAGTCCAATGGATGAACACTAAAACTCATGTTTGCCAACACAAGGATTAGTTATGGTGCCCATAGACTAAACTTACGGGGTACCCAGGAATCCCCTAAGTTACACTTGTATATATGTATCATGGAGAGCGAAGGGTACATGGGAATACCCTACTCATATAATGTCTTTGGTTCATGCGGCTACACATATCGAAGCCCGTTCAGGAATAACACTAGACCCATACAGCCCGTGGGTAATTTTAGAACGGTTAAGCTACACATACCCAGGTTAATGGATTTAAAGGTATGCTAAACCCGGTTTCCTTTTTTGGTATGGATTATATATATATGTATGGATGTGATGGTTATTTATTTGGTATTAAAGGTTGGTATTACTTTATCCTTGTCCTCAGTGTATGCTAGCGTTCATCCGCTAACCCATCTTCTGGCACTGTATCCCCATACGATGCAAGAATCGACCATTCTACTCCTCTTTCTTAGTGATTGAATTTGGGATCAGCTTGTATTGGATTAAAGTAGTGAGCTTTCATACTCCGAAAGGCTCTATTCCATGTCATGGATTTCTTTACACACTTTGGTTATTCTATAGACTTTGGTTTTAGCTATGATCGGGGGCATGTCCCGACTGAATATTGTTTTACTTTTGGATAGAGGCTTTTTGGGACTACTATGGGTTGATATGGGTGGTGTCGGTATTGGTGTCAGCCTCACATTGGTATTGGCATTATGATTGATATCGATTAATTATATTTAATTTATAATTGCTCTATTTTATTTTGGATTATATATATATATATATATGAAACTCATCTAATATGGGATGTAGGGTGGTTATGATGGGGTATTAGGGGTGGTCTCCAGTCTCGATTGGGCTTCAGGCACCCGATACGACTAGGCTCTGGCTCAGGTCGTGTCAGTATTGGTGGTATTGGTGGTGGTATTGGTGATGTTGGTATTGGTGGTGGTGGTGGTGATATTGATGGTGTTGTTAGTGTTAGTGGCATTGGTATTAGTGGTCATGGTGGTGGTGGTGGTAGTGGCATTGGTATTGGTGTTCGTGTTGGTGTTGGTGGTGTTGGTATTGGTGTTGGTGATGGTGGTGTTGGTGGGATTGGTATTGGTATTGGTGGTGGAGGTGGTGGTGTTGATAGTGATATTGGTGGTGGTGGTGTTGGTATTAGTATTGGTGGTATTGGTATTAATGGTGTTGGTGGTGTTGATGGTGTTGGTGGTGGTATTGGTATTGGAAATGTGGAAGACCTGATTCAATTTTATCCACAGATGGTCCATCTGTTGCAAAAGACAGGTAATCTGTTGGAAGTTTTTTTTATGGTCGAAAGAAATTTTTTTTCCAACCAGATCATCTTGTTTACAATTTTCTATCCTTTCTAACTATTACATTGTCAACTACATTACATTAGCTAAGGGTAATAGTTCAAACTTGCTAGGACATCCTGCCTTCTCTATTGCTGACCTTTGATGTGCACTTGAAGACAAATATCTTTGATCAACTGGGCATTGTTTCTGTATTAGGCCATGAATCTGCGTGCATTTCTTTCAATCCAGAGTTGGTAAACCGTAGCAGCAAATACACATATTAGAATATGTGATCTTGTCTTTGAGATGTATGTTCTGTTAATCAGCAATTTGATTTCATATATCCATGTGTTCACCTGTCTATGCATATTCATCCACTTCAACAGGGTTCTCCAGGTGTTCTCAGAATAACTAAATTCAATGTATAGATGTTGAAAAGTTTCTTTGGTTCCTGAACAGCATAGGACACAACCAGCAGCTAGATTGATACCCTATTTCTCAAGCCTTTCAGCTGTTGCTAACCTCCCATGAAGAGCCAGCCATGTTATAAACTGATGTCTTGGGATAGTTCCTGTCGTCTGAACGAAGCTTCTCTATGCTACCTTGGGTTGTTGGGGCAGCATTGAGTAATACAATTTTTTGATACTGAAGTTTGATCCAACTGTAAATTGTGCTAGGTATTGCAATGAGTTGCCAGCTGGGAGCCCTTGTCTAACATCAAATATTTTCCTAACAAGCCAACATGCCTGTTTAGGTGTATACATGGACTCTAAGTCCCTCCCCTTGATATATATATATTGTGGATCCATTTGACCCACAAAGTGTCCTTCTTGTGTAACAATGCCCATAATAGTTTACATAGAGCTGCTTTATTCCATCTCTCAAACTCAATTATGTTCAATCCACCAGCAGCTTTAGGTAGACATATAGTATCCTAAGTAACCAATGCCTTCCTTAAGTTTTCAACATCTCTTGTCCAAAGAAATACCCTACAGATATGTGTGACCATGGCTACAAGTTTTTTTTGGCAATAAGAACACTTGTGCCTAGTATGTTTGTATCTTAAATAGCACACTTTTAATCAGTTGTAGTCTGCCACTATAGGATAAGAGTTTAGCAGTCCAACACTTGACCCTTCCTACTATTTTTTAACTAGAGGCATACACTGTTGAATATTTAGTTTCCTGGATGATAGTGGCACCCCCCAAGTACTTGAAAGGCATTTCTCCCAATTTAAATTGCATTTCTCTTAAGATCTGCTACTTAAATTCACTGGGTACCCCTACTACATAAAAACAGCTTTTTTCTAAGTTAGCTTTTAATCCTAAAACAGAAGAGAAATGCTTAAAAGCCTCTAAAATCAGCTGAATAGACTTTTGGTCTGCTCTACAACATAACAATAAGTCATCTGCAAAACAAATGTGAGTCAGCTGTAGTCTGGCACACCTTGGATGATAATTGAAGTTTGGGTTATGCCTCACCTGTTTCAAGGATCTGTTTAAGTATTCCATCACCAACACAAAGAGATATAGGGACAAAGGACCCCCCCTATCTGAGTCCTTTATTAGCAGCAAACTTCTCAGTTAGGTTCCCATTCACAATCACAGAATAACTCACAGTAGTTACACAAGTCATAATCCATTCAATTATTTTTGCAGAAAAGCCATATTCAACAAGTATCATCTGTAGGAACCCGCATTCAACTGAATCATAGCCTTCCTGATATTTATTTGTATAAAACACCTTGTAGAAACATGTTTTTAGCCATATCCCCTAATCAATTCATGGGCCACTATCACATTATCCAAGATACTTCTTCCTTCAATGAATGCAGATTGTGAATGACTCACTAACACATCTACCATAGGCTTCAATTTTGCAGTGAGGATTTTAGCAATAATCTTATACAAAGTAGTGCAGCATGCTATTGGCCTATACTCCTTCACAAAATTGGGGCTATCTACTTTAGGTACAAATGTTACAGTTGCACAGTTTATACTCTTTAACAGCCTCCCATTTTCAAAAAATTATATTACTACTCTAGTAACCTCTTGTCCTACTATTGACCACTGACTCTTAAAGAACTCTATTAGGAATCCATCAATACCTGGTGTTTTGTCACAGGGTAGATATTGAACTATCTGCCAGATCTCTTGCTCTATCACTTCTTACATTAATTGTTGTTGTTGTTCTATGTTCAGGCAAGTACCATCTCTTGCTATGTCAATATTGATGCAAGGCATTTCAGTTGCTGCAGTCCCTAATAGTTACTGAAAGAATTGAGTGAATTCCTATTAGATTTAGGGTGGTTCTGTAATTCTCCTTCCTTGCTCAGTGAATACAGAGCCAATCATGTTTCTTGCTTGTCTTTGTTTTAAGTGAGCATGAAAAAATTGAGTTGGAATCTTCATGTGCTATCCAAGTTTCCCTGGACTTCTGTCTCAAAACTTGTTCATTTATCTAGTCCCACTTTTGGAGTTAAGCCAGAATTGATCTCTCTTGTTGAATCAAGTCTATATCAAATAGATTAGTACTCAATTCTGCTTGCAGTTGCTGTAATTCTGATCTCAGCTCCTATATTTTCTGCTCCAATTAGGAAATCTATTTATTGAGTATCTTAGCTTTAACTCCAATCTTCAATAACTTCTACCATACTGAGTACATTACATGCCCCTGAGTATTCTGACTCCAGACTTCTTTCACTATGTTCTGGAAGTTGTCTTGGTGTAATAGGACATTTAGCAGTCTGAAGGGTCTTTTAGTTATCTGTATCAGGACTTCTGAGTTGACAGTGATTGGTGAATGATCTAAGCATCCTAATTACCTGAACACAGCCTCTAGGGCCCCATACTGCATAAACCAAGATACATTTCCTAGTATCCAATCAATCCTGATGTATATTCTATCAGTTGTTTACCTTTTATTGCATCAAGTATAGTCACATCCTCGTTTAGGTAGCAAGCCCAATCCTAACTGCTCTATACAGTCCTGGAAGTCCTGTATGTCAGTTTGTTGGATAAGGGCTCCATTGAGTCTGTCAGTCATAGAGAGTCCTGTATTGAAATCACCTAGTATTACCTAAGGTTCATTTATATTCTGATGAATTTCTCTCAGTTGCTCCCATATTTCTTTCCTGCCTCCACAGGTATTGTAACCATAGACAAAAGTCATAAAGCTAGCAAACCTGGAGCCTTTGTCTTCCACATAGCAGTGCACCATTTGTAAAGTAACTAGTTCAATTGTCACCTTCACCTATTGATGTTTCCAGCATAGCCATATTCTTTCTGTCTAGTCCACATTATAATCAGTAATGCATGTTCATTCCTTACCCAGCAGCTTTGTAATGGTATCTTTCTTGTTACTCTTTATTTTTGTTTCTAAACAACCTAATAAGTCAATTTTATTGTAACTCAGAAAGAGTTTCAACTCTTTTTACTTAAAGGGTTGATTAAGCCCTCTTATATTCCAGGAACAAAAAATCATGTTGGAGCATTAGAGGGCTACCCAGGACCCTCAGTAACCCCCAATAAACTGAGTCTACATGCCTCTTATATATCGCTATCCTTTTATCTCCAATCTATGCTGCCATCCTGATCTGCCCTTTCATCTCATAGATCTACATTTACTCTTTCCCCTTAGTCCTTCTTACAATACTTTATTATTTTTATCAGCTAGAGGGCCCTTATTTTGTATATTTATTGAGATATCCTTTTGTAACCATTGTGTAGGACCCTTAGTCTTCTCCATTGCTGGTGCTGGTTTAGCAGTTTTGGAGGGTTGTTTTACTGTTTTCTTTAAAGCACATTTATGTGTCTCATATCCTAGAGCCATACAATCTTGGCAGTACTCTGGCCACCAATCATAATCCAAGTCTTGCTTCCTAATATTTCCATCAGGCTCTTCAATCAGCAAGTGTCAGGTAGTGGTTATGTGATATCCATTTCTATTAGCATTCTGGCATAAGAAATTCTGCCCTCTCCAGCAGTGAGGCCATCAGTACATACTGGTTTACCTAAGTAGCTTGCAATTCTTCTTAGGTTTTCAATAGCCCAGTACTGAATTGGGAGATTGGGGAGAACAACCCATAGTGACTTATTTTAGAGACTCTTTACTCCTCTGAAAGTTTGGTATCCATGGTTTCAGTACAAATGCTCTATAGTCATATGTGTATAGCCCATTGTGGAGTACCATTGCTCTATCATCTTCATTCTCAAATTGAAATATGAAATATCCATCATCATGTAGGAACACTCTGGGTGTTATCACAAATTTCTAGAATGTGTACACAAAGTGTAACATTTGTTTAAATGATGGATTCTTCCCCCCACAACATACCCTATTAACGCATAGTCCTATTTTCTTTGTTGCTTTTCTACTTCATTTAGATTTAATTTAACTATTTTTACCCTATTCTTCATTACAGGAGGAAAGTATTGAAGTTGCTTACCCATCATCGAAAGCTTGCTTTACGGTGCCTCAGCTTCGTCAAGCCTTTTTGAACCATTGTCAGATCTCAATACCCATTCAGCTAGTTGAACTGTAGGTAGTGACTGAGGAACCCCTGTTTTCGGCATAACTATTCTCACTTTAGAACCCCTGCTAGTCTCATTTTCTCTTTTAGCTAGTTGAACTGTAGTGTATTGGGAATCCCCCAGAGCTGGAGTTGCTGACTTCTCATTTGATGTTGTTTGTTGTATCTTTACTTTCGATGGTACTTTAGGCGTCGTAGTATTAGTGAGCTTCGCCTGCGTCTGCCATTTTTGAGTCATTTTCGATGTTGGCATACATTAGCTAACGTTGCTAAACGTGCGCCCTTGTAACGTACGCCTTTTAGATGTTGACTTTACTTGAGCCTGTTGGAAATTATCAAAACAGAACTACTACTTTATTTGATAACTTCCAAGAGATGAACCACCTGTTGCAACAGGTGAAACATTTGTTGGGAGATATTAAAATAGGTCTTCAAATAGATTCCCCATCTGTTGTAACAAATGTTTTTGTTGGAAGAAAATAAACCAAGTGGAGTAAAGTGGAAGGGTGACTTAAAAGACACCTTTCCTTCAATCCCAAGAAGGGTTTTTAGTTAAAAGTGACAAAAGAATTTGAAAATAAGGTGTAGGTGACTCAAGTTTTAATAATTGGGTATATGTGACAATTAATTGATTATGGATTAAGAAAGTTGAGAATGACCCATGAGTTTTTTAATTTACACTCAATGTAATCCCTAATATAATTAGAAAAGAAAGGGAAAAATACTCACGTTCCCTAATATAATTAGAAAAGGAGGGAAAAAATACTCACGTTTCTCTCTCTTCGCATTTTTATTATTGTTTTCTCTCTCTTTGATTTATCATTAATTTGTTGTTCATTGCTGCTTGTTGCTCTTTTGCTTGCTATATTCATCAATGTCTTCGTCATTATCGTCTCTTCTTTGTTCATCATCATCATCACTCGCTTCTTGTTCACCAAATTTTGAGGTCAAATTTTGTTTGTATATCACTTTGACATTACTTCTTAGGTGATTTTGGTAAGTTAAATTATGTAGTTGAATCTCTCATCGGGGTACACTGCTACTTCTATTTTTTCAACAATGGATAAGATATGCACATGATCTAATAGATGAGTCATCTTTTGCAGTAGATGAGTCATCTTTTGCAATAGATGAGTCATCTGTTGAATAGATGACACAACTATTAGATTCATGTTATAGGTTATATATAGTGCTGTAACATGAATCCCAACAGGTGAGTCATCTGTTACAAGAGATCATTCATCTGTTGTAACAGGTTCCTAACTTGTTGCAACAAAATACCCTATTCACATGCTATGGCAGCGCTTCGAGCCTAATATGGTGCACAATATGGAACTCAAACTTATGAGTACTCGTCTCTATATTATTCTGTGGAAAGATATATAATAGCATATAGTGAGGATATTTATCTGGTGCCTCGTGAAGAATCTTGGGTTGTTCCTGTAGAGATTTTGAAGAGATTAATACCTTCTCCATATATTGACCCAAGCACTATTAAATCGAAAAGAAGGCGATATAAGAGAAGGCGTGAATTCAGAGAATCATTTCCATTAAGAAAAAATAAGTGCTCCGTATGAAAGAATGTTGGCCACAAAAGAACAACATGCCCGAATCGTAATGCACCATGATTGTTGTAATAGTCTTGTGTTGTTGTTTGTTATGGACTTTGATAATTTTAACTCATTGTTGGGAATGTAAATGTTATTATTTATTATATAAAATATATTTTTATTAACTTGCGCATCATTAAAAAGTTAACATGAACTAAATACAACAAACTATAAAAATATTTTCAACAGATTGCCCATTTGTTGCAACAGATGAATTTTTGCTGAAAGAACATAATATAGTTCATCAAATTAGGACTGTGTTCAACTAACAGACGACCAATCTATTACAACAGATGGGTAATCTGCTGGAAAAACTCAAAATCCTTGTTATTGGACTAGAGTGTGTTCTTCTGATAAATCGATCATCTATTGCAACAGATTTGTTAAAAGAACACAATACAGTTCATCAAACTGTTGGATGATGTTCATCCAATAGATGATCAATCTGTTGCGACAGATGGGCATCTGTTGTAAGAATACAATACACTTCCTCAGTTCTTGCCACTAGTTTATGCTCTTCCAATAGATGACCAATCTATTTCAACAGATGGTCCATCAACTGGAACTCAAAACTCTTGTCATTGCTACTGGATTCAAAATTGTGTCAAACGCTTAAATCAAACCAGGTACCTCCAACCCTCAAAGTGTTAAGAAAAAGAAATAGATAGAATGAAAATTAAATAAGAAATAAAGTCAAAGTCGACCAAACATAGAATTTTGAATCCATTACATACAAAAAGACAATAAAAAATAAAATAAAATAAAATAAAATATATATTTGATTCCTCTTTCCTTAGGTAGATCCGATATAATAAAACAAAATACATAGGCTAAAAAAAACACAACCTAATTATTATTATTATTATTATTATTGTCAACCGGTCAATCGTCAACCTGCAGCAGCAGGGCCCTCCTCAGCCTTACTCTCATGGCGCCCAACTTCCACCGGAGTTCATGAATCTGCCTTTCAATTTTTCACAAGGTGTCGTGCAGATTCGTGTCCCAATTCGGATCAACCATATCTAGAACACACGTGCATTAACAAAAAACGTAAAAGATTAAAGAAAAGAAATGAGTCAGAATACAACGTGTACTACCAATTGGCAGTTTTACAAAAAAAACGTACCTCAATGGACGAAAAAAATCTGCTCTTTAAAGAGAAGTGGTTGAAGATGTAATGGTGTTTTTATGAAAAAACAAGATGCAAGAAATAAATAAAGTGGAGTAGACTGAATGAGTAAGGCGGAACTTAATTATAGAGGATTGAATTTGAATGTTTTAGTTAAAAAACCACGATTGTTCACCTCTTTTTTAATAACTACATCCCTTAATTAAATAAAATTGATGATTTTTAGTCAAAAAGCCACGACTGTTGCGACAGATGAATGATTTATTGGAATAAATCAAAGTCTTGGACATGTCACCTATTGAAATAGCTGTTAGAATTTCATCTAACAGATGATTTACCTATTGCAACAGATGGTTAATCTGATATAATGGATTGTCATATATTACATCAGATGAAGTATCTGATGCAACAGATGGTTCATCTATTGCAAAAAAATAAATCAGTAGCAAGATTTTGTTCTATAGAACAACAATAATATCTCACCGTTTAATATCAATACACCATTTTTCATGAACAACAATAACCCATAAACTAAAAATCAATCTAGCAACACAACACACGCAACAAAAACATTGTTATTTTGTTTGTACAAACACAAATAACAAAAAACAAACTTCAAAAAATACAACAAACACCAATCAGTCGAATCAACAGTTCGACGATAAGAACTACAGTAACAACAATAAAATAGGATTTTCTTGAGTCCCCATTTCAAATTTAAGCAACAAATATTTAAATTGTTAACCAATACTAGAAGAGAAGTTGACTCAAGTTCCCTTTTTCTTCATAATTTAGAAGCCCTAATTTTTTACCTGTGAAAATCAAAAAGGAACGATGAAGAACTCAAAGTTGTTGTCGCCGTAGAATGCTTATCACTTCGATTGACAGTTGAGAGTCGAAAAGGAACTCAAAACTATTTGTTTCCAGAGATTGAGGGGAGAAATTTGCAGAACTATTGGTTTGGAGAAGTTTGAGAGAAACTGTCTGAGAGAGAGAAGGGAGAGAGACGGTTGATTTGGATAGGAGAGGGGTGTGAGTTGATTTGCATTTTTAAAAAGACAAGAAAGTTTTGAAAAATATTAATCAAGTCCACAATTAAACTAATTAATTTTCTTAATTATGTTTACCCTTTAAGTTGGTCAACGTCACCAATACCACATGCAAGACTTAAAAGACAGCTTTACTTCAATTTTCTGAATAAACTAATATATGATCTTTATATTATGTGTACCATGACCTTTTAATATTAAACTCAATTGTTATCTTAAGTTATATATTCAGGAGCAAATACATATAACGCCCTACTTTTCATCAAGTAACTTTTTCGGAATTATTTAAATAATACGAATCCATAAATGTTGTGTATCACGACAAAAATTAACACTAGTTTAACAAAATTAATATTTTCCATTGATGATAAAAGTACCTATACAATCAATTTAAATGAGGTGATATTTCAGGTAAGAAATTTAAAATAAATAAAAAAGAAATTCATTGATGATAAAAGTACCTATACAATCAATTTAAATGAGATGATATATCAGGTAAGAAATTCAAAATAAATTTAAAAAAAATTCAAGTTACAATGCAAGTATAACTATACAAAAAAATCTTTATCTTATTCAATTCTTTTCTCATAAGCAATTGTATTGAAATTAAATCGCCATACTAAATTCATCGGATCCTTTCACATATTAGGATGATGAGAATTAAAGAAACTTATTATTATAAAATGAATTTTTTAAACCAAATCTAGAGGGTCAAGTATCTCAGAAGGTGACTTTGTTTGTGAATAAATCATTAAAATTCATTTGATCATGAAATTCTTTTACTTTCATCCAGAATTTTTTTACTTTATTTGAGAATCAACATTTGGACGTGAAGATTTTGAAATTTGTAAAACAGGCAAAATCTCATTTTTTCTCTTTTACTTTTTTCACCTTTTAATTTTTTTTTCAAAAAAAAAATTAAATATTTTATTTCCATAAAAGAATTTTATTTAAGTTATGTTTCATATCTTTTTCTCTTTAAAAGATATTGAATTCTAAATATTTATGGCAAAAAGTATGGCCAAATATAATTTCTACTCCAACATCAACTTTGAAAATTCAAATAAAGTGATTTTTTTTTAAAAAAAATTATGACCAAACATGAAAGAAAATTAAATCGAATCGCCCATGTGAATTAATTCGAATACATATAAATAAATAATAAATATATATTTGTTATAGATTTTATTTTTAAATTAGGAATCCTCCTAAAATGTTGTGTTTCATTTGTCAAAATGAGGAAGGAGCTCCTGCGCCAAAAATATACAAAGAACAGAAAGAAAAACTCCTTTCCTTCTTCCTCCTCTTCAAGTTTTTGTGAAAGAACTATCTGAAGATCCTTCTCCTAAAGTAAGAACAAATTTCTGTAATAAGATATGATTCATAAATTATGATTTACGATGTAGTTTGTGTTTATGTACATATAATTGCATAACTGATTAGTAAAACAAATTCAATAATTCTGCTAATTATGTGTTTAATTAGATTTTTCTAAAACCCACTTAAAAATGTGTTGCTTTCGAGAAATTTTAGTAGTCGTTTGGCCATAAAAATTACTTTTTTTCAGAGTTGGAGTTGAAGATGAAGTTGGAGTTGGAGTTGTGTTTGATCATGTCTTTTTGAATTATTTTTTTTTAGACTTTTGAAAAATCTTTTTTAAATATAATTTTATACCCTCAACATTTAAAAATCATCAAAATCACTCAACTATTAATTTATCTACTTACATACAACCAATGTTGAGAAAATAATTTATATGTCTTCAATTGATAAAATAATTAACAACAAACTAATTATTATGATTGTTATTCTTCTAAAATTTGATTTAAAATATCACAAGTACGAGCTAAATAAGTTTATCTAACTATAATCGATTGAATAGAGTAAATATATTTTGATAAATATGATTGATGGATATAAATATATTTTATATATTCTTAAATTTGTTGATGAAAATTCTTAATTACTTTCACTTGAATTAATTATTTTATTGAATTTGATCTTTTAAAAAAATTTACGGATGAATTATTTCTGAATAGATTAGTGCTAATTTTTTACTTTTTCTTTATTGATGATATTGATTTTCCTTGAATATTATTGTATCGTAAATATGGATCGTTACGTTATATTTGATATGCGACTTGATTGACCACTTTTTAATAATTTATTAAAACCATAATAGCCATTATATGACATATACAGAAAATTAGAATGGCAAGAAAAAATATTAAATTTCTCACTTTTAAATAACATAATGTACTAGACCTTATATTTCTATAATATAGTTCATTCAAAACAAAGTTGATATATTTCCGTCATAGATTGTCATGTATTATTTTTTACTTCACGTTAGTAAATTTTGGTTAAAAGAAGAAAAAGATATTAGAATATCTGGAACAATTAAAAATGATGTTGTACCATAGAAAATAAATAATATTTTTTTTCTTAGTGGTTGGTTGTAGTTATAAGAAGTATTTGTGTATAAAAATTGGGGTTATATGTAATAATAATGAAAGTTAAAAATGGGAGTAGAAAATTGTGAAAACAACAAAAAGTTGTTTTCAATTTTTGGAATCCAACTCTGAAATAATTTTTCAAATTTTCATGACCAAACACCACAATTTCCGAAAAAGTGAAAAAAAAATTCTGGAAAAAAGGACAAAAAAATTATGGCCAAACGGGCCCTTAGTATTAGTAACATACTTTAAAAAATTCAGAAAACATATTTGGCCACGGATAGAAAATTTAAAATTAAATTTGATGTTCAATTATGAAATTTTTAATAAGGTTCTTTCACTTTAAACTATTCACAAAAATTTAAAAACAACTTCAATATACATTTATACAACAACAACAAATCCAGTGTATTCCCACAAAGTGAGGTTTGGGGAGGGTAAAATGTACGCAGTCCATACCGCTATCTTCAAAGAAGTAGAGAGGCTATTTCCGATAGACCCCCGGCTCAGGATAGAGAATAGTACGAAAGGTCGTAGTGAAACATGAAGCAGGATGGATGACATAACAGAAATAAGAGATAAGAAATAATAAAATAGATATCAGAGAAATGCGAACTAAGAGAAATACGAGAAATATGAAATAAGAAATAAGAAATAGGACACCCACCTTGTAGTAACATACACTCATAGACCAAAGACACCCACCACACCCAAACGCTCCTGACTAGAGGATCCTACTTATGGATACAGTCCTAGGATTACTAACCCGACTACACAAGAGCTCTCCCAACACCTTGCTACAACCCACACACTAACACTAGCCTTCTACCCTTATCCGCAATCTCCACACCTTCCTATCTAGGGTCATGTCCTTAGTAAGTTGTAGTTGTTCCATGTCATGTCTAATCACCTTCCTCCGGTATTTCTTTGGCCTACCTCTACTCCTCATAAATCCATTCAAATCTAGCCTCTCATACCTACAAACTGGGGCATTTGTGCCCCTCCTCATCACATGCCTCAACCATCTCAACCTTTCTTCTCACATCTTGTCCTCCACCGAAGCCACTTCCATCTTCTCTCTAATAGTCTTATTCCTAACTCTATCCCATCTAGTAAGTCCACAGATCCAATGCAACATTTTCATTTTTGCCACCTTCAATCTTTAAATGTAGGAGTTTTTGATTGGCCAATACTCCACTCCATACAGCATGGCCGAACGGACGGTCACTTTGTAGAATTTGCCTTTAAGCTTGAGGGGCACCTTCTTATCACACAGCACTCCCGAAGTGAGCCTTCACTTCATCCAACCTGCTCCAATACGTTTAGAGACATCCTCATCAATCTTGCTATTTCCCTGAATCATAGACCCAAGATACTTAAAACTATCCCTCTTACAAATATCCTGGGAATCCAACCTCACCACCACTTCTTCCTCCTGGATGGAGTCACTAAACCTGCATACCATATACTCCATCTTGGACCTACTAAACCTGAACCCCTTAGATTCAAAGGTTTGCCTCCAAACCTCTAATTTTTTATTCATACCCTCCCGCGTCTCATCAATCAACACTACAGCATCCGCAAATAACATACACCAAGGCACCTCACCTTGAATACTCCGCATCAGCACGTCCATTACCAGCGCAAATAGAAATGGGCTAAGAGTCAATCTCTGATGCAATCCTGTCTCGACCGAAAAATGCCCTAAGTCTCCTCCCGCCGTCCTCACTCGAGTTTTTCCTCTATCGTACATGTCCTTAATAGCTATGATGTACGCCACTGGAACTCCTCTCACCTCCAAGCATCTCCAAAGAACCTTCCTAGGGACTTTGTCATACACCTTCTCCAAGTCGATGAATACCATGTGCAAATCCCTCTTCCTTTCCCTATACTGCTCCACCAATCTCCTCACCAGGTGGATTGCCTCTGTCGTCGAGCGACTAGGCATAAAATCAAACTAATTCTCTGAAATGGACACGCCCCTCCTTAATCTCCGCTCAACCACCCTCTCCCAAATCTTCATAGTGTGACTCAACAGCTTAAAAGCCCTATAGTTATCGTAACTCTGAGTGTCACCCCTATTTTTATATAACAGAATCATCGTACCCATCTTCAAGCCTCAGACATTCCCACACTCTTGAAAATGTCGTTACACAAATCAGTCGACTATCTTAAACCTGCCTCACCAGTATACTTTTAAAAATCTACTAGAATCTCGTCAGGTCCCGTTGCCCTACCCCGTCGTTAAACAAATTAGTCAATATACATTTATGACCAAACATAATCCTAAGTTGGAAATATTAATTTTATTTTGAAAATAAAAACCACTTACTCATACAAATTTTATGACAAAACCTCTCTAATTTACTTACAAAAGTAAAAACAGACAAAAAGAAAAAGGAAGGGAAAAATAATTTATTATAAGGCCGTTAATTGGGTTGGGCTGGGTCAACTCAAAATCGACCCATTATGTTTAGCCGATTTGTGGATCAGGTCCGGTTCTGAGCCAGATTAAACGGGTCGATCCAGTTTCGGGCCCAACAATAAATTTTATTAAAATAATTCTGGATCGATCCACTAAACCTAACCCGGTATAACCCACCTAAACTCGATCCAAAATCCGGTCGAAACCCCAAAAAATTTAAAAGTTTTTTTTTCCAATATATACTGTATATACTCACGTATATACATTTTAAATGCGCTAAACAATATATATACAGTCTATATATAGTATATACTACATTAGAATTTAAAAAACATATACACAATTACACATGTAATCGTGAATACGACTATACGTTAGTTAAATATATATACTACTCTAAATAAAACATATACCAGAAAATATATACTACAATATAATGATATATATACTAATTTATAAAACATATACACATGTATACGTTAAATATATACTACTTTAGAGTATATAGAAGATATATACACATATATACGTACCATTCAATATATATGTATTACGTTAAAGTTTACATAAAATATACTACAATATATATACTACAATATACACACACCGTATATATAGTTATATACTAATTTATAAAACATATACACATGTATACGTTAAATATATACTCTTTTATAGTCTATATTCTATATATACACATATATACGTACCATTCAGTATATGTACTACTTTAAAAATATGCTCCAAGATATATACTACAATATAATGATATATATACTAATTTATAAAACATATACACATGTATACGTTAAATATATACTACTTTAGAGTCTATAGAAGATATATACACATATATACGTACCATTCAATATATATGTACTACTTTAAATAAAATGTACTACAATATATATACTACAATATAATGATATAAATGCTAATTTATAAAACATATACACATGTATACGTTAAATATGCACTACTTTAGAGTCTATAGGAGATATATACACATATATACGTACCATTCAATATATATGTACTACTTTAAATAAAACACATACTACAATATATATATATATACTACAATATACACACACACACTATGTATATAGTTATATATTAATTTATAAAATATATACACATGTACACGTTAAATATATACTCTTTTAGAGTCTATATTCTATATATACACATATATACATATTATTCAATATATGTACTACTTTAAAAAAATATGCTATAAGATATATACTACAATATAATGATATATATATACTAATTTAGAAAGCATATACACATGTATACGTTAAATATATACTACTTTAGAGTCTATAGAAAATATATACACATATACACGTACCATTCAATATATGTACTACTTTAAAAAACATGCTACTTAATAAAATAAATTAATAATACTTGATAGTAAATTAGCAATATATTTAAACTAAGTATTAATTTAAGCTAGAAATTCAATTTAAATCATTAAATAGAAAAAATTACAAAGTAAGGACTAAGGAGTGAATGAATGTTATAATTTATTAATTGCAAAATGATTCAAAATTTATAATGTACATGAATGAAAAATCTACAAAGTTTTCATCATTTTTTCCAACTCGTCCATGTTAATATTAACGGAAACTTGCATAGGATAGTCAAAGTCGATGGGGGCAAAACCATGCATTGGACTTGATTCTACTGAGTTCTCCCTTGAAGTCATAATTTCTTCAATTTTCTGTTCGTCGTTCGACTCCACCTCCATTCCTTGATTTCTTCGTTCCGCTCTAACCAATCTCTAAGGCAAACTAGAACATTCATAGCATTGCTTCCCAGTGAGTGTCGGTTGTCTCCAAGTTGTTGTCATCTCTGACTAAAAGCGTTCTCCGATGCAACGGTTGACATTGGAACATTCAATATATCTCTAGCTAATCTTGAAAGCACAGGATATTGTGTTTCATTATTCCTCCATCAATCCAACGCATTGATCCGTCGTCTACGATCGTGCAGCGGTGTTCGAAGATAATACTTAAGCTCTTCCCGATAAGTTGTTATGTAAGTTCCCATCTCAACACTGTTCCAATAATTTAAATCATAAAAGTAATCAGGAAAATCACTATGTGCCGGCCTTTTAGAAGATAGTGGCTCCTTAGGAGGATGAGGAGCGACAGTTGGAGTGATATTTGTCGGTACAGCTAAATCAAGTAAATCAACATAATGATTATATAATTTATCTATGTAAGCGTTCGCATCACCCATAGCCGTCTACAAATCTGATTGTTCTTGTTCTCCAGCATCAGAATTATTGTTAGTATTTATCTCTAAGTTAGAATAAATAAGAGTACTAAAGTGGCACATAGTAGTATATTTCATACACGGATTTAGTATAGAACCAACCAATTAAATAGGGAGAATCAGAAAAAAAATATATTTTAAATTTAGCAAACATAACACCAACAGCTTCTTTGTAACCTTCATTGTTCTTATATGCTAAAATATTACAAACAGTAGGATAATAAGTACTGAAAAATTCAACCGTAGCTATATAAATTTTTCTGAAAAACTTAACAAGATCATCAATTACAACCCAATCAGAATTATCACCCGAATCAGCAAATGAACCACAATGTTGGTTAAAAGTTAGTGTAATAGGAACTTTATATTTATGACAAGATTTTAAAAGATCATACGTAACATTCCATCTAGTATCACATTCTTTGGGCATCAATATCGGTGCTAGTCCATTTTGTTCACATTTAAGTTTAAATTCTCTAATTCTTTTTCTTCGATTATTTCCTTGAATAAAACCAAAAACAAGACAGATTTTTTCAATATAAAACTCAAAAAACTCAAGATCATCTCTTATAATTAAACTATATATATGACAAGCACACTTAACATGAAATATTTTAGGTAACGGCGGAGATAACTTATCTTTTAACTTTCTAATAGCAGTCTTATTGTTAGAAGCATTATCAAAAGCAATGCATAAGATTTTATTTTCAATACCATAAAATTCGACAACTTTACTAATAGAATCAACAATAAAATCTCCAGTATGTCTACGATCTTCATCATACAAAAAAGTTAGAATACATTTTTGCATAATAAAATTAGTATCTATCCAGTGACAAGTAATGATTAAATAATCATTTTTATTAACAGCACGACCAAGATCAGAAGTTAGAGTCATTCTATATTGAATATTTTTTTAATAATGTAGATAAATAAAAATAATATTGTGAATGAAGTCTAAAAATATCGGGCCGACAAGTATTTCTAGGAATACCATTAAACATAGGATTATAAATTATTTGAATATAATGAATAAAAGCATCAGAAGAAGGAAAACTGAAAGGCAAACAACCCACAACTATCATTTTTGTTATTTCTTTTTAGTCCCTCAATTTATTATATTTCTTCATTACCTGACCAGTTGCTGGGTTCATTCTAGTTTGTGTTGGCCCACCAACATCCGTACCACCTTTTGCAATATTTAACTCTCTTTTGTGATTATCACTTATATGTCTCATTAACGTACCTGTACCCTCTTACTTGCCTCCACTTTATGCTTATATATTTGTTGACAAATATTGCATTGCACCTCAGCATCTGATATACATTCAAAAAGTTGTCATGCAATACTAGTTGTTTTACGAGCTCTTGGGGCACGGGGAGGATAGGGAGGAAGATTAACCGATTCAGATCTAACGTTAGCATTTTCTACTGCAGGTGTCTCACCAATATTTTCATCATCTTTATCTAAATCAACCGCAATTACTTCATTTTCTTCTTCTAGACTGTAATTTTTTTGAGCTTCTACATAATTCATATCGTGGGCACCTACACCTACTTCTTCCTCAAAAGGTTGACTAAGCGGTACCGGAGGCACACGAGTATATCTACTACTTGAACTATCTCTACCACCAGTAATTCGCTTTTTACTACCACTACCACTTCCGGGACAGATTTTTTTTACACTTTTAGTGGCGAGATTTGTTAATTTATCCATAATATAAATCAAACTAAAAAAACTCAAAATACACAAATATAATAAAATTAAATATCCAACAATTAATACACTAATTAAAAATTAAAAGTAAGAGATGGAATGACAATACCAAATTTTGGAAGTATTCAAAAGTTG